>NC_052151.1:43427002-43727002 GCF_902713615.1 Scyliorhinus canicula | reverse complement strand
CATAGCCACTAGAATCAGGGAAAGGTGGTGGGGTGGGGAAATGTGAAAAAGAGGTTTCTATCAGAGGAATGTAGACTACTTGGGATGCAAGATGTACATTAAAGAACATTGGATTTGAACACAACAATGTTGATTTGGTTAAAGAGAAGGGGAGAAATAGGAGCTGAGGCCTCAAGGTTAGAATAGGAGAGGGAGATAGGAGAAAGCTTTGCTTGATGGACACAGGAAAGGAAAACAACAAAAAAACCACTATTGTGAAGAAGCCCATAAGACCATGAGACAAAGGGGCAGATATGGTTATTTGGCCCATCAAGTCTGCTCTGCCATTCAATCATGGCTGATATGCTTTTCATCCCCATTATCCTGCCTTCTCCTCATAACTCCTGATCCCTATATTAATCAAGAACTTACCTATCTCTGTTTTAAAGATACTCAATGATTTTGCCTCCACAGCCTTCTGCGATAAAGAGTTCCACAGATTCACCATCCTCTGGCTGAAGAAATTCCTCCTCATCTTACGTTTTAAAGGATCGCCCCTTCAATCTGAGGCTGTGCCCTCAGGTTGTAGTTTTTACTACTAGTGGAAACATCCTTTCCAGGTTCCCACTATCCAGGCCTCTCAGTATTCTATATATTTCAATGGGATCACCCCTCATTCTTTTACATTCCATCGAATACAGACCCAGAGTACTTAACTGCTCCTCATACGACAACATTCCAGGAATCATTCTTGTGAACCTCCTCTAGACCCTCTCCAAGGAGGGCACATCCTTCCTTAGGTACGGGGCCCAAAACTGCTCACAATACTCCAAATGGGGTCTGACCAGAACCTTCTCCAGCCTCAGCAGCACATCCCTGGTCCAGAATTCTAGCCCTTGCGACGTGAATGCTAACATTGCATTTGCCCTCCTAACTGCCAACTGAACCTGCATGTTAACATTAGAAGAATTATGAACTAGAACTCCTAAGTCCCTGTATATTTCTGATTTCTGAAGCCTTTTCCCATTTAGAAAATAGTCTGTGCCTCTGTTCTTCCAACCAAACCCCTCACTTGTCTTCATTGTATTCCATCTGCCAGTTCATAAGAACATAAGAACTAGGAACAGGAGTAGGCCGTCTGGCCCCTCGAGCCTGCTTCACCATTCAATGAGATCTAGGGGCTGGTTTAGCTCACAGTGCTAAATCGCTGGCTTTTAAAGCAGGCCAGCAGCACGGTTCGATTCCCGTACCAGCCTCCCCGGACAGGCGCCGCAATGTGGCGACTAGGGGCTTTTCACAGTAACTTCATTGAAGCCTACTCGTGACAACAAGCGATTTTCATTTCATTTTTCAGATCATGGCTGATCTTTTGTGGATTCAGCTCCACTTTCCGGCCCGAACACCATGACTCTTAATCCCTTTATTCTTCAAAAAACTATCTATCTTTACCTTAAAAACATTTAATGAAGGAGCCTCAACTGCTTCACTGGGCAAGGAATTCCATAGGTTCACAACCCTTTGGGTGAAGAAGTTCCTCCTAAACTCAGTCCTAAATCTACTTCCCCTTATTTTGAGGCTATGCCCCCTAGTTCAGCTTTCACCCGCCAGTGGAAACAACCTGCCCGCATCTATCCTATCTATTCCCTTCATACTTTTATATGTTTCTATAAGATCCCCCTCATCCTTCTAAATTCCGAGTACAGTCCCAGTCTACTCAACCTCTCCTCGTAATCCAACCCTTTCAGCTCTGGGATTAACCTAGTGAATCTCCTCTGCACACCCTCCAGTGCCAGTACATCCTTTCTCAAATAAGGAGATCAAAACTGAACACAATACTCCAAGTGTGGACTCACTAACACCTTATACAATTGCAGCATAACCTCCGTAGTCTTAAACTCCATCCCTCTAGCAATGAAGGACAGAATTCCTTTTGCCTTCTTAATCACCTGTTGCACCTGTAAACCAACTTTCTGTGACTCATGCACCAGCACACCCAGGTCTCTCTGCATAGCAGCATGCGTTAATATTTTATCATTTAAATAGTAATCCCGTTTGCTGTTATTCCTACCAAAATGGATAACCTCACATTTGTCAACATTGTATTCCATCTGCCAGACCCTAGCCCATTCACCTAACCTATCCAAATCCCTCTGCAGACTTCCAGTATCCTCTGCACTTTTCAATTTCCCACTCATCTTAGTGTCATCTGCAAACTTGGACACATTGCCCTTGGTCCCCAACTCCAAATCATCTATGTAAATTGTGAACAATTGTGGGCCCAACACGGATCCCTGAGGGACACCACTAGCTACTGATTGCCAACCAGAGAAACATCCATTAATCCCCACTCTTTGCTATCTATTAATTAACCAATCCTCTATCCATGCTACTACTTTACCCTTAATGCCATGCATCTTTATCTTATGCAGCAACCTTTTGTGTGGCGCCTTGTCAAAGGCTTTCTGGAAATCCAGATATACCACATCCATTGGCTCCCCGTTATCTACTGCACTGGTAATGTCCTCAAACAATTCCACTAAATTAGTTAGGCACGACCTGCCCTTTATGAACCCATGCTGCCTCTGCCCAATGGGACAATTTCTATCCAGATGCCTCTCTATTTCTTCCTTGATGATAGATTCCAGCATCTTCCCTACTACCAAAGTTAAGCTCACTGGCCTATAATTACCCACTCTCTGCCTACCTCCTTTTTTAAACAGTGGTGTCACGTTTGCTAATTTCCAATCCACCGGGACCACCCCAGAGTCTAGTGAATTTTGGTAAATTATCACTAGTGCATTTGCAATTTCCCTAGCCATCTCTTTCAGTACTCTGGGATGCATTCCATCAGGGCCAGGAGACTTGTCTACCTTTAGCCCCATTAGCATGCCCATCACTACCTCCTAAGTGATAACAATCCTCTCATGGTCCTCACCTGTCATAGCCTCATTTCTATCAGTCACTGGCATGTTATTTGTGTCTTCCACTGTGAAGGCCAACCCAAAAAACCTGTTCAGTTCCTCAGCCATTTCCTCATCTCCCATTATTAAAACTCCCTTCTCATCCTCTCACGGACCAATATTTACCTTAGCCACTCTTTTTTGTTTTATATATTTGTAAAATCTTTTACTGTCTGTTTTTATATTCTGAGCAAGTTTACTCTCATAATCTATCTTACTCTTCTTTATAGTTTTTTTAGTAGCTTTCTGTTGCCCCCTTAAAGATTTCCCAGTCCTCTAGTCTCCCACCAATCTTTGCCACTTTGTATGTTTTTTCTTTCAATTTGATACTCTCCCTTTTTCCTTAGATATCCACGGTCGATTTTCCCTCTTTCTATCGTCCTTCCTTTTTGTTGGCATAAACCTTTGCTGAGCACTGTGAAAAATCGCTTGGAAGGTTCTCCACTGTTCCACCATAAAGTCTTTGCTCCCAGTCTACCTTAGTTAGTTCTTCTCTCATCTCATTGTAATCTCCTTTGTTTAAGCACAAAACACTAGTATTTGATTTTACCTTCTCACCCTCCATCTGTATTTTAAATTCCACCATATTGTGATCGCTCCTTCCGAGAGGATCCCTAACTATGAGATCATGAATCAATCCTGTCTCATTACACAGGACAAGATCTAGGACCGCTTGTTCCCTCGTAGGTTCCATTACATACTGTTCTCGGAAACTATTGCGGATACATTCTATAAACTCCTCCTCAAGGTTGCCTTGACCGACCTGGTTAAACCAATCGACATGTAGATTAAAACCCCCCATGATAACTGCTGTACCATTTCTACAGGAATCAGTTATTTCTTTGTTTATTGCCTGCCCCACCATACTATTTGGTGGCCGATATACTACTCCTATCAGTGACTTTTTCGCCTTACTATTCCTGATTTCCATCCAAATGGATTCAACCTTATCCTCCATAGCACCGATGTCATCCCTTACTATTGCCCGGATGTCATTCTTAAATAACAGAGCTACACCACCTCCCTTACCATCCACTCTGTCCTTCCGAATAGTTTGATACCCTCGGATATTTAACTCCCAGTCATGACCATCCTTTAACCATGTTTCAGTAAAGGCCACTAAATCATAGTCCTTCACGATGATTTGCGCCATCAACTCATTTACTTTATTCCGAATACTACGAGCATTCAGGTAAAGGTTTTTTTACCTCTGTTTTGAATCTTAACATCTCCAGTTTTATTCCTTTTAGTATTACTGGGCCTATTCACTGAGCTCCCCTCAATCACTGTACCTTGTACTGTCATCCTTTTTGATTTTTGACTATGACTTCTCTGCCTTACACTTTCCCCCTTACTTTCTTTTGCTTCTGTCCCTGTTTTACTACCTTCCAACTTCCTGCATCGGTTCCCATTCCCCTGCCACATTAGTTTAAAGAGTTTGTTGCCTACTCTCCACCCTGTCCTGGTCCTTCTGCAGCATCTCTGCTTCCTCAACAGAACCAGTCCCTCCATGAACTCCTCCTCATCCTGGGTATAAGAGAGGATGGGCAGCCCGGTAGCACAGTGTGTAGCAGTGTGGCTTCACAGCGCAAGGCTCCCAGGTTTGATTCCCCGCTGGGTCACTGTCTGTGCAGAGTCTGTATGTTCTCCCAGTGTCTGCGTGGGTTTCCTCCATGTGCTCCGGTTTCCTCCTACAGTCAAAGACGTGCAGGTTAGGTAGATTGGCCATGGTAAATTGCCCTTAGTGACCAAAAAGGTTAGGAGGGGTTATTGGGTTGCGGGGATAGGGTGGAGGTGAGGGCTTAAGTGGGCCAGTGCAGACCTGATGGGCCGAATGGCCTCCTTCGGCACTGTATGTTCTATGTTCTAGGATGGGAGGGGGTAGAGGAGAGGGGGTAGAGGAGAGGGGGTAGAGGAGAGGGTGAGATTTCGCTAGGCAGTTGGTAGTGAGGAAAAGAAACACCTTTGTGCTCCAGAAATTATAAGTAGTGGGTGATTTGGTTGTGGAGACTAAACTTTGATAAAGCTTGAAGTGGTTATGCCAAATCTGGTAATGAAGGGTTGGTTGAGCATTAGATTTTTTTCAATTGAACTTGAGGGCATTTTACCGGAGGAATACCCGGACTGCGAAGCCATGAAGATTTTTCTAGGGGTGAATGCATTGAACGTGGAAGGGAAGGAAAGGTTAAAGAAATCAATAGTTTCAGAGGTATTGTGGAAAAAGAAACGCCAAAGGCAAGGTGGTAAGTGACCTAGGGAAAACGCTGATGTAGAAGCAAGTCAAGTTGAAAGGATGGCACAGTGATTGCACTACTGCCTCATAGCTCCAGGGACAAAGGTTCGATTCCGGCCTTGGGTGACTGTGGAGTTTGCATGTTCTTCCAATATCTGCATGGGTTTCCTTCGGGTGCTTCAGGTTTTCTCCACAGTCCAAAAAGATGTGCAGTTTAGGTAGATTGGCCGTGATCAATGTGCAGGGTTACAGGATAGGGCAGGGCCTAGGTAGAGTGCTCTTTCTGAGGGTTGGTGCAGACCCGATGGGCCGAACTGCCTCCTTCTGCACTATAGGGATTCTATGGTTCTGTGCAAGGACAGTATGGGACAAGGGAGGAAAATGAAAAAAAAAAATCAAGACCACGGCACCAGGGAAGATGCCAAGATGAGGGCAGCACGGTAGCATTGTGGATAGCACAACTGCTTCACAGCTCCAGGGTCCCAGGTTCGATTCCCGGCTTAGGTCACTGTCTGTGCAGAGTCTGCACGTCCCCCCCCGTGTGTGCGTGGGTTTCCTCCGGGTGCTCCGGTTTCCTCCCACAGTCCAAAGATGTGGTTAGGTGGATTGGCAACGATAAATTGCCCTTAGTGTCCAAAATTGCCTTAGTGTTGGGTGGGGTTACTGGGTTATGGGGATAGGGTGGAGGTGTTGACCTTGGGTAGGATGCTCTTTCCAAGAACCGGTGCAGACTCGATATGCTGAATGGCCTCCTTCTGCACTGTAAATTCTATGATTAACTTGCTTCAATCATTTTTGTTCAAGGATCAAGTTCCCCATCCAAGCTATGTAAGTTTAGCTTTGCTCACAAGCTTCTAATGAAAGTTGTAATCTCAGCCACGGCAGCAGCTACAACAATGCTGCAATTGACCTTCATGCATTTGGTTAGCCTACCAAAAATATTATCTTGGTTGCTCTTAGGTTACAATTACTTGAACCGTTTCATCGATCAGTAATGCAGAACTTTTTAAGCAGAACATTTTAAAACAGCTGCTGGCAATTATTACTGGGCAGCACGGTAGCACAAATGGATAGCACTGTGGCTTCACAGCGCCAGAGTCCCCGGTTCGATTCCCCGCTGGGTCACTGTCTGTGCGGAGTCTGCACGTTCTCCCAGTGTCTGCGTGGGTTTCCTCCCACAGTCCAAAGACGTGCAGGTTAGGTGGATTGGCCAATGGAAATTGCCCTTAGTGACCAAAAAGGTGAGGCGGGGTTACTGGGTTACGGGGGTAGGGTGGAAGTGAGGTTTTAAGTGGGTCAGTGCAGACTCGATGGGCCGAATGGCCTCCTTCTGCACCGTATGTTCTATTTGTTTCAGACTTCAAGCATGCGCGGTATTCTGCTTTATGTTTCATTTCTGACTGGTTGTGTGCCACAAATATCATGGCTATGATCACAACAGCAGTAGCATGTTTACAGGAACCTTTATTCCCAACTAGTTTACCTTTCATGAGTCTGACAATTTTGAACAGCAGTATAAAATTAAAACACAAATATTATATTAATTTAGTCCTCAATGCAAAATGCTGAACTTGGAGCGGTGAATCATAGGCCTGGACTTTGGCCTCCTCTCTGTTGTGGAGAAAATCTAAGAAATGGTTGGAAATTTTAAGTCCCACCCCCAAAACAGGGTGTGTCCCATTTTCGTGGGGGCAGGAGCTGAAGCACGCCAGGATTTGCAATTTAGAGACAGCTGGTTATTTAAATCACCATTTGCCTCCACACTAGACCAGGAATGTAAAACCCAACATGTGCAGATTAGACCAGGTAAAGTCTGAATTTGGTGGATTACCTTGGACGGTATGTCTTTGGAGGTAAGGTGCTCCTTTGCATCTTGTCTTAGGACAGTTTTGGGGAAGAAAAGCAACCTTTGGGACTGCTAAAACAACATTTGGGATCACAAAATTGGAATGATTTGAACTGTCATACTGTCAAACGGTCAAAGAACTATCAAGCTGTAATGGAACTATTAAAGGATACTAGGTGAATTTACATGAAGGGGGTAAGCACAAAGGATTGGCACAGAAGTTATAAACTGAAATAGCACAGTTATGAGGAGGCCCCGGGCCGTATGAGGAGACCCCGGGGCGTACGAGGAGACCCCGGGGCGTACGATGAGGCCCTGGGGCGTACGAGGGGGCCACGGGGTATGAGGGGGCAACGGGGTACGAGGGGGCCACAGGCTGTGAGGAGCACCGGGCTGTGAGGAGCACCGGGGTGTGAGGAGCACTGGGGTGTGAGGAGCACTGGGGTGTGAGGAGCACTGGGGTGTGAGGCGCACTGGGGTGTGAGGAGCACTGGGGTGCGAGACGCACTGGGGTGTGAGGAGCACTGGGGTGTGAGCGCACTGGGGCGTGAGAAGCACTGGGGTGTGAGGAGCACTGGGGTGTGAGGAGCACTGGGGTGTGAGGAGCACTGGGGCGTGAGAGCACTGGGGCGTGAGAGCACTGGGGCGTGAGAAGCACTGGGGCGTGAGAAGCACTGGGGCGTGAGAAGCACTGGGGCGTGAGAAGCACTGGGGTGCGAGGAGCACTGGGGTGTGAGGAGCACAGGAGTATGAGAAGCACTAGGGTCGGTGAAGGTTGATGGGGTGACAAAGGCTGGCATGGAGAGTGTGTGATATGCGAGGGGTGACGGCTGTTTTTTTTTCTAAATTCAATTCCACACAGTGCTGGATCACAGAGGAAGGACATCTGCTCAACCTGCCTCCTCACCCAGCAGCCTCTGCACTTTTTTGGGAGCAGCGTGCCAAACTTTCAATCCAGCTCGCCACCCCTCGCTCCTACTCTCCCCCGATGAAAATTTTACCTACGGGTGACTATTTTGCAGATTTGGAAATTCTCCCGTCTCAGCGTATCTGACTCCGGTGCAAAAATCTGGGCCTTGGAATCAATTATGGAAATATTTGCCTCTGTATTTTGAGGCACAAAAACACAGCAGGAAAGGTGATCCAATTGTGGCTAATAATAGAAGTCAATGATTATACTTGATCTAAGGAAGCGTCTTATAAAGTTGCTCGAAAAGTAGTAAGGATTGGGTGCTTTTTAGAACTCAGCAAAGGATGGACCAAAGGAGGACCAAGAAACTTGTAGAGAAAATTGAACATGAAAGTAAACCTGGGAGAAACATAAAAAAATTGTGAACTTCTATAAGCATGTAAAAAGGAAGATTTGTCAAGACAAATGCGGGTCCACTACAGGCAGAGACAGGAGAATTTATAATGGGAAACAAAGAAATGACAGAGAAACTAAAACAAATACTTTGGGTCTCGTCTTCACGGAGTATAGAAAAGAACTTCCCTGAAATATGAGAGAACTAAGGGACTAATAAATAGGAGAAACTGAAAGAAATTAGTATTAGTGAAAAGCTAGTATTAAAGAAATTGATGGGACTGAAAGTTGGTAAATTCCCTGGCCCTGATGATTTACATCTCAGTGTTGAAAGATGTGGCTAAAGATATGGATTGTTAGTGGTCATCTTCCAAAATATTGTAGATTCGAGAATGGTTCCTGCAGATTGGAAGGTCCCTGCAGATTGGAAGGTAACAAATGTACCCCTATTTAAGAAGCGGGTGAGAGAAAATAGGTAACTACAGACCTTTCAGCTTGACATTAGTAGGGTAAATTATTAGAATCTGTTATGAAGGATGTATTAACTGGGTACTTAGAAAATAACAGTGTCCTGGGCAAAGTCAACATGGATTTATGGAAGAGAAGTCATGTTTGACAAACCTGTTGGGAATTTTTTTGAGGATACAACAAGCAGAATAGATAAGGGAGAGCCAGTGGTGATGTCTTTGGATTTTAAGAAGGCTTTCAAAGTGGTCCCATACAGGAAGTTACTAAACAAAATTAGAGAATATGGATTGGAGTAATGTACTGGCAATTGGTTGATGGACAGAAAATAATACATAGGAATAAACAGGCCATTCTCAGATTGGTAGACTGTGACTCATGGGCTAATGCGAGGGTCTCTGTTTGGGCCCAAGCTACTCACAACCTATATCAAAGATTTGGATGTGAGCACCAAATTTCCAAATTTGCTGATGACATAAAACTAGATGGGGATATGAATTGTGAGGAGGGTGCAAAGAGGCTTCAAAGGATTTGGACAGGCTGAGTGGGCAACAACACGGCAGGTGGAATATAATGCAGGAAAATGCAGTTATCCAACATTGGTGGAAAAACAGAAATGCAGAATTATCTCAAATGTCAAGAGATTGGGAAGTGTTGATGTCCAAAGAGACCTTCATGTTTTTGTTCATAAATTACTGAAAGCTAACATGGAGGTGCAGCAAAGGATTAGGAAAGCAAATAGTAAGGTCTTTGCTGCAATAAGATGAGTGTGCAGGAGTAAAGTAGTCTTGCTCCACCTGTGTAGAGCTTTGGTGAGACAGCACCTGGAGCATTGTGCACAGTTTGGTCTCCTTACCCAAGGAAGAGTATACCTGCCACAGAGGGAATGCAACAATTGTTCACAAGACTGATTCCTGGACTGCCAGGATTGTCCTCTGAGGAGAGATTAAGGAGACTGGGCCTATATTCCCAATAGTTTAGAAGAATGAGAGGTGATCACATAAAGAATACAAAATTCTAATAGAGGTCCAGGGTAGATGTTTCTCCTGGCTGGGGGGGGGGGGGGTTCTGGAACCAAGAGGTAGGCCATTTATAACTGAGAGGAGATGGAATTTCTTCACTTAGAGGGTAGTTAGTCTTTGGAATTCTCTACCTCTGAGGGTGGTGGAGGCTCAGACATTGAGTATGTTCAAGGCAGAAACTAAGTATTAAAAATATCAAGGAATATGGGGATAATGTTGGAAAACGGCATTAAGATAGAAGATCGACTATGATCTAGTTGAATGGCAGAGTAGGTTTGAGGGCTGAATGGTCTACTCCAGCTCCTAATTTCTATATACTCATCAAGAAATCCATTACACACTCCATTTCATTTCATTCATTTAATTTTCATTCATTTCATCTTATCAACTAGATACCTAACCATTTCTTTTTAAAGCAGTTAACTTTCACGGCATAATTGATTTTTTTTGCGCAGATCTACTACTTTGACCAGACATGCATTGTGGAGTGTTTTGTAATATTGCACTCTGCTCTTAAGTTCTGTAATCACAGTTTAAGTTAAACTGTTCTTCTTGTATTTCTTTCAGCATTGGAGAACCAGGGTCATGCCACCTCTCAGTACTTTATTGCTAGCAGGAGAAAATTCAAATTTAATTACAAATATAATTTAAGCTGTGGAAGCATTCTTACTTAAGAATCTTCTTAAATGCATCAACTTTCATACAAAGACAGCACGGTGGCGCAGTGGTTAGTACTGCAGTCTCATGGCGCCGTGGTCCCAGGTTCGATCCTGGCTCTGGGTCACTGTCCGTGTGGAGTTTGCATATTCTCCTCGTGTCTGCATGGGTCTCACCCCCACAATCCAAAGATGTTCAGGGTAGGTGGATTGGCCACGCTAAATTGCCCCTTAATTGGAAAAAATGAATTGGGTACTAACTTCCTTTCATACGTCAGGCATTCAAAACTGTATGCAGCACTCTAAAAGGAGTTTGGGCTATTAGTGGGTAAATCACCCCGAGTTGCCTTACTAAATAAGGAGATACGCACAAGTTAATTAAAAAATATTGGTGCATTTTATTAACGTTTGTCAACTTCATACCTTGTAAGTTTTACCTTTATTTTCCTTGTGGTCTATAAAGGGCAAGGGTGCTGCTTGCATCAAGGCTCATAAGGAAGCCTCAAGCCTCTTCTGCATGAGGTTACACATCGCCCACAACCTCATGTTGCTGATTTCTGTCAGCCGAATGTATCTGGGTGTTTCAGGGCGGGATGGAAGGTGGTTTGGAAAAAGTCTGTAGAGTGTGATTTACATGCAGCCATTCATGTCCTAGGCCTTGCCGGGTTTCCTCCATGCTCCCCTACAGGCTCCCCACTTCTTCATTAACACATTTAGATTTAGATTTAGAACAGTACAGCACAGAACAGGCCCTTTGGCCCTCGATGTTGTGCCGAGCAATGATCACCCTACTCAAACTCACGTATCCACCCTATACCCGTAACCCAACAACTCCCCCTTAACCTTACTTTTTTTTAGGACACTACGGGCAATTTAGCATGGCCAATCCACCTAACCCGCACATCTTTGGACTGTGGACTTCCGGTTGCGGCTATGACTAGCTAAGCCGCACATTTGGAAGCTCCTGCAACAAAGGTGTTTTTGGGCCAATTGGAGGGCCCCAACGGCGCTGAAAAAACGAATCCCGGTGGGGGAAGGTCCCCTGAGGAGAACTAGACCGATTTTATGGTCGGTACCCGGAGTGGAGCGGCAAGAAAAACGGCAGCAGCTCCCCAAAAAAAGCGGGGGAAGAAAATCAAAATGGCGGCCGGCGGTGCATCGGAGGAGTGGAAGAAATGGGCGGAGGAGCAGCAGGCCGCTCTCCTCCGTTTTTTCACGGAGATGAAAGTGGAGCTCTTAGAGTCCATGAACGCGACGGCCACCAGGTTGGTGGGAGCCCAGGCGATCCAAGAGGCGTCGATTAAAGATCTGCAGCAGGAGATGACCGCGAGGGAGGAGGAGGCCACAGTCATCGGGGCAAAGGTGGAGGTGCACGAGGCACTCCACATGAAGTGGCAGAGCCGCTTCGAGGAGCTGGACACTCGGATGAGGAGGAAAAATTTGAGGATCCTGGGCCTGGAAGAAGGCCTGGAGGGGTCGGATCTCCCGGGATATGTGGCGGAGATGTTGAGCTCCCTGATGGGGGAAGGGGCCGGTCCGGCGCCCCTGGAATTGGAAGAGGCGTACCGGGTCATGGCCAGGAGGCCTAGGGCAAACGAGCCCCCGAGGGCGGTGCTGGTGCGGTTCCAGCGGCTAAGTGATCGAGAGAAAGTCCTGAGGTGGGCAAAAAGGGAGAAAAGCAGCAAGTGGCAGAACTCGACGGTAAGGGTGTACCAGGACTGGAGTGCGGAGGTGGCAAAGCGGCGGGCCCGGTACAACCGGACAAAGGCGGTGCTACACGCGAAAAAGATCAAATTTGGAATGCTGCAACCGGCGCGCTTGTGGGTCACCTACAAGGACCAACATCATTATTTCGAGTCCCCAGAGGAGGCCTGGACCTTTGTACAAGAGGAAAAGTTGGACACGAACTAAAACCTGGGAGCACCGGCGGTTGTAGCCGCCGGGGGACTCTTGATTGAGCAAGTGGCCCTTTTCTTTTTCAGGCCAGGTCGGAACTGGGTAACAGTTTCGTGGATTGTTTGGGGTGTTTTTTCTCGAACGGTTGACTTTTCTGAATATCTTGAAGGTTTCGAGTTGTTGGGTGTTTCTGTATATTTGTACTGTTGAAATCTCTATTGTGGGTCGTTGGCTTCTTATGGGGTGTTTCTTCCCGTTTCCAATTTCCCTTAGTTATTTACCCCTCTTACCCTTTTTCTTTGGGTGCTGGGGGGGGTTTTTTGTTCTTTTTTTTTTTTCCTTTTCGGGTTATGGTTATCTGCGGTTATTTATACTGTTTGATGGAGGGTGATGGTTGGGCACACTGTTAGTTGATAGCTAGTTAATTATTTTGTTATTTAAGTATGTAGTTAAGTATTTATGTATTTAGTTGCCATTGGGTATTTATATCGTTAAGTTGGGGAGACGGGACGGGGAGCGGGTTGATTATGCGGGTCTTTCTCGGGGGTTTTAAGGGGATCTTTCACGGGCGCAGATGGGGTGAACCGGGAGGAGTCGGAATGTGGCAGGAGCAGCCGGGTCAGCGGAGACCAGCTGACTCTCGGGAGTACGATGTGGGGTGCATCGCGGCTAGGAGGGGTCCTAGCCGGGGGGGGGGGGGGGGGGGGGGGGGGGGGGACACCGGGTTGCTGCTGGAAAGACCAGGGACGAGAAGGGGAGAGCTGGGGGGGGTGGGGGGGGGGGGCCATCGCTATGGGAAGCGGGTCAGAAAAGAAGGGATGACCCGGGGCGAGCAAGGGACAAGACATGGCTAATCGACAGGGAGTAGGGACGGGTCGCTCTGCGACCCGATTGATCATGTGGAACGTAAGGGGGCTGAATGGGCCGGTCAAAAGATCAAGGGTCTTCTCACACCTGAAGGGACTGAAGGCTGACGTAGCAATGCTGCAGGAGACTCATTTGAGGGTAGCAGATCAGGTCCGCCTGAGAAGGGGGTGGGTGGGACAGGTGTTCCACTCAGGCTTGGATATCAAGAACCGGGGGGGTGGCGATCTTGGTGGGAAAGAGGGTGTCGTTTGTGGCGGCAGAGGTGGTGGCAGACAAGGAGGGCAGGTACGTGATGGTGAGGGGTAGGCTGCAGGGAGAGAATGTGGTACTGGTAAATGTGTATGCCCCGAACTGGACGACGCGGGTTTTATGAGGCGCCTGCTGGGCCTCATCCCGGGACTGGAGGCAGGGGGCCTGATCATGGGAGGGGACTTTAATACGGTGTTAGACCCTGGGCTGGATAGATCGAGTTCCAGGACGAATAGGAGGCCGGCAGCGGCAGAGGTGTTAAGGGGGTTCATGGAGCAGATGGGAGGGGTAGACCCATGGAGATTTGGTAGGCCTAGGGCGAGGGAGTATTCTTTTTTCTCCCACGTCCACAGAGTGTACTCTAGGATCGATTTTTTCGTATTGAGCAGGGGGCTGATACCGAGAGTGCAGGACACGGAGTACTCGGCCATTGCGATATCGGACCATGCACCACATTGGGTGGACGTGGACATGGGGGAGGCGCGGGACCAACGCCCGTTGTGGCGCCTGGATGTAGGGCTGTTGGCGGACGAAGAGGTGTGCAGAAGGGTGAGAACGGGCATTGAGAGCTATCTGGGTACGAAGGACACAGGTGAGGTGCAGGTGGGGACGGTCTGGGAGGCCTTGAAAGCAGTGATTAGAGGAGAGCTGATCTCCATAAGGGCACACAGAGAGAGGAAGGAGAGGCAGGAAAAGGAGAGGCTGGTGGGGGAGCTCCTAGAAGTAGATAGGAAATATGCGGCGGCACCAGAGGAGGGGCTATTAAGGGAGCGGCGTAGCTTGCAGGCCAGGTTCGACCTACTGACCACTAGGAAGGCGGAAATGCAGTGGAGAAGGGCGCAGGGTGCGGCGTATGAGTACGGGGAAAAGGCGAGCAGGATGCTGGCACACCAGCTTCGTAAGCGAGATGCAGCCAGAGAGATTGGGGGAGTGAGAGAGAGGGGTGGGGACGTAGTGCAGAAGGGGCAAGAGGTGAATAGGGTCTTTAGGGACTTCTATAGGGAATTGTATAGGTCTGAACCGCCGAAGAGGAGAGGGGGAATGAAGAACTTTCTCGACAAATTGGGGTTCCCAAAGGTACAGGAGGAGCTGGTAGAAGGGTTGGGGGCGCCGATAGAGCTGCAGGAGCTAATTAAAGGGATAGGCCAGATGCAGGCGGGGAAGGCGCCGGGGCCGGATGGGTTCCCGGTGGAGTTTTACAGGAAATTTGTGGACTTGGTGGGTCCAGTGCTGGTGCGAGCCTTTAATGAGGCGCGCGAGGGGGGGGTTCTGCCCCCAACAATGTCGCAGGCCCTGATCTCCTTGATTTTGAAGCGGGACAAGGACCCGGTCCAGTGCGGGTCCTACAGGCCCATCTCCCTCCTGAATGTTGACGCCAAGCTGTTAGCAAAGGTCCTGGCAACCAGGATAGAGGACTGTGTGCCAGGGGTAGTCCATGAAGACCAGACGGGGTTCGTGAAGGGACGCCAACTTAACACAAATGTCCGGAGATTGTTAAATGTGATTATGATGCCAGCAGTGGAAGGGGAGGCGGAGATAGTGGTAGCGCTGGACGCGGAGAAGGCATTTGACAGGGTGGAGTGGGAATACTTGTGGGAGACGTTGGAAAGGTTTGGGTTTGGGGAGGGATTTATCAAGTGGGTAAAACTGCTCTATTCAGCTCCGATGGCAAGTGTGGTAACAAACGGGAGGAGGTCAGAATATTTTGGGCTCCATCGAGGTACTAGGCAGGGATGTCCCCTATCTCCCTTACTCTTTGCATTAGCGATTGAGCCGTTGGCGATGGCACTGAGGGGTTCAGGGGGGTGGAGAGGACTGACAAGGGGAGGGGAGGAACATCGGGTCTCGCTCTATGCGGATGATTTGTTGTTGTATGTGGCAGACCCGGAGGGGGGAATGCCGGAGGTAATGGGGATACTAGCGGAGTTCGGGGACTTTTCGGGATATAAATTAAATCTGGGGAAAAGTGAGGTCTTTGTAATACACCCGGGAGACCAAGGGGAGGGAATTGGGAGGCTCCCCTTCAAAAGAGCAGTTAAAAGTTTTAGGTATTTGGGGGTGCAGGTGGCAAAGAACTGGGGGACCCTCCACAAGTTGAACTTTTCCAGACTGGTGGAACAGATGGAGGAGGAGTTTAAGAGGTGGGACATGGTGCCGCTGTCGCTGGCAGGGAGGGTGCAGTCAGTTAAAATGACGGTCCTCCCGAGGTTCTTGTTCTTGTTCCAGTGTCTGCCCATCTTCCTCCCCAGGGCCTTTTTCAAGAAGGTAACGAGTAGTATCATGGGGTATGTGTGGGCACATGGCACCCCGAGAGTTAGAAGGGTCTTTTTGGAGCGGAGTAGGGATAGTGGAGGGCTGGCGTTACCCAACCTTTCAGGATATTACTGGGCGGCAAATACATCAATGGTACGAAAGTGGATGATGGAAGGGGAGGGGGCAGCCTGGAAGCGCATGGAGAGGGCGTCCTGCGGCAACATAAGCTTAGGGGCACTGGTAACGGCACCATGGCCGCTCCCTCCCACGAGGTATACCACGAGCCCGGTGGTGGCGGCCACCCTCAAGATCTGGGGGCAGTGGAGGCGACACAGGGGGGAAGTGGGAGGTCTGATAGGGGCACCACTAAGAGGGAACCACAGATTTGCGCCGGGAAACACAGGAGGGGGATTCCAGAGCTGGCAGAGGGCGGGTATTAGACAACTGAGGGACTTGTTTATAGAGGGGAGGTTTGCGAGCCTGGGAGAGCTGGAGGAGAAATTTGGGCTCCCCCCGGGGAACACGTTCAGGTACCTCCAAGTGAAGGCATTTGCCAGACGACAGGTAGCGGGGTTCCCCGCGCTCCCCGACAGGGGGGTGAGTGATAGGGTGCTATCAGGGGTCTGGGTCGGGGAGGGGAAGATCTCGGACATCTATAAGATTATGCAGGAGGTGGAGGAGGTACCAGTAGGGGAGCTGAAAGATAAGTGGGAGTTAGAGCTGGGGGAACAGATAGAGGACGGGACATGGGCAGACGCCCTGGAGAGGGTCAACTCGTCGTCGTCATGTGCGAGACTAAGTCTCATTCAATTTAAGGTACTGCATAGAGCCCACATGACGGGGACAAGGATGAGTCGGTATTTCGGGGGTGAAGACAGGTGTATTAGATGTTCGGGAAGCCCTGCGAATCATGCACATATGTTTTGGGCATGTCCGGCGCTGGAGGAGTTCTGGAAGGGGGTGGCAGGGACGGTGTCGAGAGTGGTGGGGTCCAGGGTCAAGCCAGGATGGGGACTTGCGATCTTCAGGGTTGGGGTGGAACCGGGGGTACAGGAGGCGAGGGAGGCTGGAATATTAGCCTTTGCGTCCTTGGTGGCTCGGAGGAGGATCCTGATTCAGTGGAGGGACGAAAGGCCTCCGAGTGTTAACACCTGGTTAAACGACATGGCAAACTTCATCCAATTGGAAAGGATCAAATTCGCCCTGAGAGGGTCGGTGCAGGGGTTTTTCAGGCGATGGCAACCCTTCCTAGACCTCTTGGATCAGAGATAGAAACTGAGGCCGTGACAGCAGCAACCCGGGAGGGGAGGGGAGGGCGGGAGGGAGGGGGGAGGAGGGGGGGGGGGGGGAGGGGGGACAAAGACGAAGGAAGTACGGTAGCGGTGGTGGCACGGGCAAGGCCTGCCCGAGGACGCTGCTAGAAATGATAAGTTGGTCTGACTGTCGGTTCGCCGGCGGGGGGGGGGGGGGACTTTTTTTTTTTTTTTCTTTTTTTTGTTAAGTAGGGGGGTTTGACTTTGTTTTGTTATAATTTAAATGTAAATGTAGGGGGGGTTAAAATGTTTGTATTTTGAAAAATTTCTTCAATAAAAATTATTTAAAAAAAAAAGATCTTTGGACTGTGGGAGGAAACCGGAGCACCCGGAGGAAACCCACGCACACACGGGGAGGACGTGCAGACTCCGCACAGACAGTGACCCAGCCGGGAACCGAACCTGAGACCCTGGAGCTGTGAAGCATTTATGCTAACCACCATGCTACCGTGCTGCCCCTAATGCATGACTTTTTAATATATAAATGGAAACTGGAATGGGTTTTTCAATTCAACATCAGGGGCGGGATTCTCCGCAGACCGTCGTAACGCCGATTTCCGGCGAGAAAAATCGGTGTACATGACTCCGGCGTCGGGGCCTTCTTTTAGGCCGCTGTTTTCCGTTCCCGGAGGGGCCAGCAGCTGACTGACGCGATACGCGTCAGTTTCACCAGCTGCGGAAGTGGTGAGACCCGCCGTTTTTTGGAGGAGGAGGAGGAGAGAGACAGACCCGGCATTTGGGGGGGGGGGGGTTCCGGCATTTGGGGGGGGGGGGAGGGGGGGGGTTCCGGCATTTGGAGGGGGGGGGTTCCGGCATTGGGGGGGGGGGGCGGGGGGGTTGCGGCGTTGCAAGAGATGGGGGGGCGGCGTTGGAGGGGGGTAGGGGTGGTGGGGAGGGGGGTAGGGGTGGTGGGGAGGGGGGTAGGGGCGTTGGAGGGAGGTAGGGGTGGTGAGGGGGGGGGTGGTTGGGGTAGGGGGCAGCGGCGTACAGAGGGAGGGGGGCGACGGTGCGTTGGCCCCGGGCATCCGTAGCCCCCCCTCTCTGCACGCCGCTGCCCCCAAACCCCCCCCCCCCCCGATGCCGCAACCCACCCCCCCCCCCGATGCCGCAACCCCCCCCCCCGATGCCGCAACCCCCCCTGATGCCGCAACCCCCCCCCCCCCGATGCCGCAACCCCCCCCCCGGATGCCGCAACCCACCCACCCGATGCCGCAACCCACCCACCCGATGCCGCAACCCACCCCCCCGATGCCGCAACCCACCCCCCCCGATGCCGCAACCCCCCCCCCCCCCCCCCCCGGACACTGAACGGCGTCAACCATCATCAATGGTTGACGCCTTTTTAAAGCAACTGTGATTTTCGCCGATGTGACCCGTGGCCACGTCGGCGGGACTTCGGCCCATCCGGGCCGGAGATTTGTGGAATCTAGAAAAAAAATGAAATCCCGCCGGCGTCAGCTGTTTTCAGAGGCTGCCGGCGGGATTTGCACAGTGCCGGTTTTTGGCCGGTCAGAGATTTAAAAACCCTGCGGGAGCGGGAATAACGCCGCTGCCGGCCAATTCTCCGACCCTGCGTGGGGTCGGAGAATCCCGCCCCCGATACTGATCTTTTAAACCCAACGCGTTTACAATCTCGCGGACGACCCACATCATTAGAGTCAGCATTACAGAGAAGGTGCTTAAATTGTATTCTAATTTTTCAAAACTGCATCATGCAGTTGAGGGCTTATATGGTTAACTGTTACTTAGACGGTCAGATCTCAGCACATGTTTAGTTTACTGCTGAAAGGCCACTAATCTGAAACTTTATCTGCTTTGCATGCCACAGATGCTGCCTGAAATACCGTGTGTTCCCAGTAACTTCTGTTCTTGTATCACACATTTAGCTTTGTCTGACATCTATTTTGAAGCTAAAATGATTACAATTACTGTGCCATTTCCAACCAGGATTATAGGGCACTGGAACACTCTCAAACATTGACGGACAGTTTCTCACATTTGGCCCAGTACTCACGACTCCAGCCACAACACTGACATTTCCTGATATCAAAGGCAAAAGTTAATTTACGTTAGTCAGATTCTGCTAGATCTAAAAAAAGATTTCCAAGTGAACACAGAACATTACAGTGCAGTACGGGCCCTTCGGCCCTCGATGTTGCGCCGACCTGTGAAACCATCTGAAGCCTATCTGACCTACACTATTCTATTTTCATCCATATGTCTATCCAGTGACCACTTAAATGCCCTCAAAGTTGGCGAGTCTACTACTGTTGCAGGCAGGGCGTTCCACACCCCTCCTACTCTCTGAGTAAAGAAACTGCCTCTGACATCTGTCCTATATCTACTACCCCTCAATTTAAAGCTATGTCCCCTCGTGTTGGTCATCACCATCCGAGGAAAAAGACTCTCGCTGTCCACCCTATCTAACCCTCTGACTATCTTATATGTCTCTATTAAGTCACCTCTCAGCCTTCTCCTCTCTAACAAAAACAACCTCAAGTCCCTGAGCCTTTCCTCGTAAGACCTTCCCTCCATACCAGGCAACATCCAAGTAAATCTCCTCTGAACCCTTTCCAAAGCTTCCACATCCTTCCTATAATGTGGTGACCAGAACTGCACGCAGTACTCCAGGAGCAGCCACACCAGAGTTATGTACAGCTGCAGCATGACCTTGTGGCTTCGAAACTCACTCTCCCTACTGATAAAGGCTAGCACACCATATGCCTTCTTAACAGCCCTATTAACCTGTGTGGCAACTTTCAGGGATTTATGTACCTGGATGCCGTGATCTCTCTGTTCATCTACACTACCAAGAATCTTGCCATTAGCCCAGTACTCTGCATTCCTGTTACTCCTTTCAAAGTGAACCACCTCACACTTTTCCGCATTAAACTCCATCTGCCACCTCTCAGCCCAGCTCTGCAGCTTATCTATGTCCCTCTGTATCCTATAACATCCTCCCTCTGTATCCTATAACATCCATCAGCACTATCCACAACTCCACCGACCTTCGTGTCATCTGCAAATTTACTAACCCATCCTTCTACACCCTCTTCCAGGTCATTTATAAAAATGACAAACAGCAGTGGCCCCAAAACAGATCCTTGCGGTACACTACTAGTAACTGAACTCCAGGATGAACATTTTCCATCAACCACCACCCTCTGTCTTCTTTCAGCTAGCCAATTACTGATCCAAACCGCTAAATCACCTTCAATCCCATACTTCCTTATTTTCTGCAATAGCCTACCGTGTGGAACCTTATCAAACGCCTTACTGAAATCCATATACACCACATCAACCGCTTTACCCTCATCCACCTGTTTGGTCACCTTCTCAAAAAACTCAATAAGGTTTGTGAGGCATGACCTTCCCTTCACAAAACCGTGTTGACTATCGCTAATCAACTTGTTCTTTTCAAGATGATTATAAACCCTATCTCTTATAACCTTTTCCAACATTTTACCCACAACTGAAGTAAGGCTCACAGGTCTATAATTACCAGGGTTGTCTCTACTCCCCTTCTTGAACACGGGGACAACATTTGCTATCCTCCAGTCTTCCGGCACTATTCCTGTCGACAAAGACGACATAAAGATCAAGGACAAAGGCTCTGCAATCTCCTCCCTGGCTTCCCAGAGAATCCTAGGATAGATCCCATCTGGCCCAGGGGACTTATCTATTTTTACACTTTCCAAAATTGCTAACACCTCCTCCTTATGAACCTCAATTCCATCTAGCCTAGTCGACTGAACCTGAGCATTCTCCTCGACAACATTGTCTTTCTCCAGTGTAAACACTGATGAAAAATATCCATTTAACGCTTCCCCTATCTCCTCTGATTCCACACACAACTTTCCACTACTATCCTTGATTGGCCCTAATCTTACTCTAGTCATTCTTTTGTTCCTGATATACCTATAGAAAGCCTTAGGGTTTTCCTTGATCCTATCCGCCAACGACTTTTCGTGTCCTCTCCTCGCTCTTCTTAACTCTCCCTTTAGGTCCTTCCTGGCTAACTTGTAACTCTCAAGTGCCCTAACTGAGCCTTCATGTCTCATCCTAACATAAGCCTTCTTCTTCCTCTTGACAAGTGCTTCAACTGCCTTAGTAAACCACGGTTCCCTTGCTCGACAACTTCCTCCCTGCCTGACAGGTACATACTTATCAAGGACACGCAGTAGCTGTTCCTTGAAAAAGCTCCACATTTCGATTGTACCCATCCTCTGCAGTTTCCTTCCCCATCCTATACATCCTAAATCTTGCCGAATAGCATCATAATTGCCTTTCCCCCAGCTATAATTTTTGCCTTGCGGTATATACCTATCACTGCCCATTGCTAAAGTAAACATAACCGAATTGTGATCGCTATCACCAAAGTGCTCACTTATATCTAAATCTGACACCTGGCCAGGTTCATTACCCAGTACCAAATCCAATGTGGCCTCGCCCCTTGTTGGCCTGTCTACATACTGTGTCAGAAAACCCTCCTGCACACACTGCACAAAAACTGACCCATCTATAGTACTCGAACTATAGTATTTCCAGTCAATATTTGGAAAGTTAAAGTCCCCCATAACAACTACCCTGTTACTCTCGCTCCTGTCGAGAATCATCTTTGCAATCCTTTCCTCTACATCTCTGGAACTATTCGTAGGTCTATAGACAACTCCCAATAGGGTGACCTCTCCTCTCCTGTTCCTAACCTCGGCCCATACTACCTCAGTAGATGAGTCCTCAAACGTCCTTTCTACCACCATAATACTTACCTTGATTAACAATGCCCCCCCGCTCCCCCTCTTTTACCATCTTCTCTGTTCTTACAGAAACATCTAAATCCTGGAACCTGCAACAACCATTCCTGTCCCTGCTCTACCCATGTCTCCGAAATCGCCACAACATCGAGATTCCAGGTACCAACCCATGCTGCAAGCTCACCCACCTTATTCCGGATGCTCCTGGCGTTGAAGTAGACACACTTCAAACCAGGGTCTTGCTTGCCAGTGCCCTCTTTCGAACTTTTAACCCTATCTCTGACCTCACTACTCTCAACATCCTGTACACTGGGACTACAATTTAGGTTCCCATCCCCCTGCTGAATTAGTTTAAACCCCCCCAAAGAGCACTAGCAAATCTCCCCCCCAGGATATTGGTACCCCTCTGGTTCAGGTGAAGACCATCCTGTTTGTAGAGGTCCCACCTACCCCAGAATGAGCCCCAATTATCCAGGAAACCAAAACCCTCCCTCCTGCACCATCCCTGTAGCCACGTGTTCAACTCCTCTCTCTCCTTATTTCTCACTTCGCTAGCACGTGGCACGGGTAACAACCCAGAGATAACAACTCTGTTTGTTCTAGCTCTCAGCTTCCACCCTAGCTCCCTGAATTTCTGTCTCAAATAGATCAAGATAATGCAGAATTACGCTATTTCTATCGTTGGCTCGAGGCTTACAGTTAACATTCATCGATTTACACCAGGGCTTCTTGAACAGATGAAATGCATCATCTCAAATGAAATGAAATGAAAATCGCTTATTGTCACAAGTAGGCTTCAAATGAAGTTACTGTGAAAAGCCCCTAGTCACCACATTCCGGCGCCTGTTCGGGGGGCCTGGTATGGGAATTGAACTGTGTTGCTGGTCTGCCTTGGTCTGCTTTAAATGCCAGCTATTTAGCTCTGTGCTAAACTTTTGCCTTTGATATCAGGAAATGCCAGTGTTGTGGCTGAGATCAAGAGTACTGGGCCAAATGTGAGAAATTGTTAATCAATGTTTGCGAGTGTTCCAGTGCCCTATAATCCTGGTTGAAAACACACTAAGAAGCAATTTAAATCCAATGCAGCACATGCACAATAGGTTATAAGCAGCTGATTTTTTTTCTTTTTAAAAATAAATTTAGGGTATCCAATTCATTTTTTCCAATTAAGGGTAATTTAGCGTGGCCAATCCACCTACCCTGCACATCTTTGGGTTGTGGGGGCGAAACCCATGTAAACACGGGGAAAATGGCAAACTCCACATGGACAGTGACCCAGAGCCGGGATCAGACCTGGGCTCTGTGAGGCAACTGTGCGAACCAATATGCAACCGTGCTGCCCTATATGCAGCTGATATGCGTGAGTGTAAAACTGCATAAGTGTACTTAACGTCCTTGAAGTGAAATGCAGCAGTTGATTAAATATATTTGAAATTCATTCTCCCTGGGTCTGTGTGGGTCTCACCCCCACAACACAAAAAAGATGTGCAGGTTGGTGAATTGGCAACGCTAAACTGCCCCTTAACTGGGAAAAAAAACTGGATATCTCAATTATTTTAAAAAATATAAATATTTTATACTTTTCTTGGGTGATTGAACAAGCTTCAGAGTCATCCAGAAATACTGTGCTGTCTTCCCACATTTTTATGTCCTTGCAGTGAAGCCACCTTATTTCAGTTTTCTATGCTCAATCTTTCCTTCTGACCTGCTCATTTAGAAACAAAAATATTTTGCCAGATTTTTCCCACTCTTATTTATCCGAATCATTTAAGCTTGAGAACAATGCATCAACAGTTTTCTCAGCCACTCTATTTATCATGGGGGAATCTTCACTGAGTTTATATACTGATCTAACACAAAGTATTAATTTCCTTGCTAACGCAGACAACCGAGGAGAGATCATCTAACATTTAGCAGCAGGACTGCCGATTAATTTCCTTTTATTAGCTCCAAGACGGCAGTTGTATTCCTCCATGTATACCCGAGGATAACACCGTTCATGCCACTAATTGTTTTATAATTAAAAATGCACCTGATGCACAAAGTCACAACACAAAACATCAAATCTGGAGTATGGAGTTGCCTTTTCTACCTCAAAAAATTAGGTTCATAAATTTGTCGTTCCAGATACTTCACTGATAATCATTTTGGCCTTTCAAAGGACTGCAGTGCTATTTCTGCGTGAGTGTTCAACTGGTTCCCTTTTTTGGTAACTTTCAAGTTTCTAATTTAGAGGCAAAAATATTACCATTGGGCCAGGGCTGACATCCTACTTTGATACTATAAATGTCTCTTGTTCAATTTTTTACTCAGAATATTTTTTTAATTGATTTTTACCAAAAAAATGTTCTTCAACTGGCTGCTAACACTCTGACACTGACAAAGACACTACACCTGCACACGTGCAGGAAGTGGTTCCCCATAGTTGCGGCACAGGTAAACACCGCTTTCATCTATTTTAAGCCGTTTTTAAGTACTTTGCAAGAGAATTAGAAGAGGAATGAGGAAAAATTTATTCGCACATTGGCTCAAGACCTGGCATACGACACCTTTAAGGTTGGTGGAATTAGATTCCATGGGAACTTTTGAAAGGCAATTGTGCATGAACTTTAAGAGGAATAAATTGCAGGGCAAAAAGGGAAAAAGCTCATGCGTGGGACTAAATTGACTGCAAATTTAATTTTTTAAGCAAAAATTTGCACACCTCAGTACCAAGATATCCAAGTTATCAAAAGCAGATTAGATGTTTTTAGAGGGCTCTGCTTAGATTAGGAATTAAACTTAAACAGTCTACTATTGCAGGTCCTGAAAGATATTGTTCAACACCAATTCACTCAATTTCTTTTAGCTGATGCACCAGCTAAACACAGATGTGTAGGACAAACGCCCAAAGATGAGCAGGTTAGGTAGACTGGCCATGCCAAATTACCCCTTAGTGTCCAAAGATCCATTGAATCCCTACAGTATAGAAGGAGGCCATTTGGCCCATTGACTCTGCACTGACCCTCTTGAAAGAGCACCATACCTAGGCCCACTTCCTGTCCTATGCCCTAACCCCAGTTAACTCCACATCTTTGGACACTAAGGGGCAATTTTAGCATGGCTAAACCACCTAACCTGCACATCTCTAGAATGTGGAGGAAACTGGAGCAGCCGGAGAAAACCCACGCAGACACAGGAAAAAGTGTAAACTCTGCACAGTCACCCAAGATTGGAATTGAACCCGGGTCCCAGGTGCTGTGAGCCATCAGTGATTACCACTGTACCGCGTAGGTTAGATGGGGTTACTGGCGTAGGGCAGGGGAGTGGACCGAGGTAGGGAGCTCTTTCAGAGGATCAGTACAGACTTGATTGGCTGAATGGCCTCCTTCTGCACTGTAGTGATTCTATTAATTCTAAATGTCTCATTAAAGTAGATCTGAAAAACCACATAAACAAGTTTGTTATTTTTGCAAGACCAGGGAAGCGCACATGAGAGTGGGTATAATTTCTGTTACCCTTATTATAAACTATTATCCTTGTAGGATTTAATCCTAATTTTAACAAATCTGTTCTAACCTATGGGAGATCCAGCAGTAGGGATAACTCCTCCAAATGCTTTACTGGTGTCACCAACATAATTGTCAGTAAGCAGCACCATAACAATGAAAGGAGTCCAAGCCAGGAGAACCTGAATTTGTTTTAGTTTGAATGACGATCTGTGTGACTCAATCAGCGAAAGCTCCAACAGCCAATGTGAGGGATAAATCTCAGATAGAACATAGAACATAGAACAGTACAGCACAGAACAGGCCCTTCGGCCCTCGATGTTGTGCCGAACAATGATCACCCTACTTTAAACCCACGTAACCCGTATACCCGTAACCCAACAATCCCCCCATTAACCTTACACTACGGGCAATTTAGCATGGCCAATCCACCTAACCCGCACATCTTTGGACTGTGGGAGGAAACCGGAGCACCCGGAGGAAACCCACGCACACACAGGGAGGACGTGCAGACTCCACACAGACAGTGACCCAGCCGGGAATCGAACCTGGGACCCTGGAGCTGTGAAGCATTGATGCTAACCACCATGCTGTGAAGCTGTGAAGCATTGATGCTAACCACCATGCTACTGTGAGGCCCCTAGATGAGAAAGAAGGTTTAAGATAGCATGCCCAACTATCTTTAGCTGCCTCAACAATTACCTACCTTCATTCATGAGGTCAAAAGTAGGGATGCTCTCTGATGATTGCACATCTGATCAGCACCATTTACAAATTCCTCATTTACTGAAGCCGTCCAAGCCCATATGCAGCAGAACATGGACAATATCTAGGCTTGGGCCGGGATGGCACGGTGGCACAATGGTTAGCACTGCTGCCTCACGGCGCCAAGGAACAGGGTTCGATTCTGGCCCCGGGTCACATTCTCCCAGTGTCTGCGGGGGTCTTGCCCCATAACCCAAAGATGTGCAGAGTAGGTGGATTGACCACGCTAAATTTCTCCTTAATTGGCAAAAAATAATTGGGTACCCTAAAGTTTTAAAAATCTAGTCTTGGGCTGACAAGTGGCAACAGTCATGTCACAAAAGTGGCAGGCAATGACCATCTCTAATAAGAGAGAATTTAACGGTGTAACATTGCTGCCTCACGGCGCCGAGGTCCCAGGTTTGATCCCAGTTCTGGGTCACTGTCCGTGTGGAGTTTGCACCTTCTCCCCATGTTTGCGTAAGTTTCGTCCCCACAACCCAAAGATGTACAGGGTAGGTGGATTTGCCACGCTAAACTGCCCCTTAATTGGAAAAAATGAAGTAGGCACTCTAAATTTATTTAAAAAGAGACAATTTAACCACTGTCCCTTGACATTAAATGACATTACCATCACGGAATTCCTCATTATCAACATCCTGAAGGTTACCATTGACCAGAAACTGATCTGGATGAGCCATGTAAATATCATGGCTACAAGAGCAGAACAGAGACTAGGAATCCTGCAGTAAATAACTCACCCTCAACTCCCAAAGCTTAACCACCATCTACAAGGCACAAATCAGGAGTTGATGGAATACTTGCCCAGGTGAATGAAACTCCAACAACGCTCTCAGGACAGATATTCACTTCCTCCACCACAGATGCACAATAGTAGTAGCGTGTACCGTCTACAAGATGCACTGCAGGAACTTACCAAGGCTCCTTTGACAGCACCTTCCAAACCCACAATCACTATCATCTAGAAGGACAAGGGCAGCAGACACATGGGAATACCGCCAACTGGAAATTCCCTTCCAAGTCACACACCATCCTAATTCTTCACAACATATCACTGTTCCTTCATTGTCACTGGGTCAAAAGCCCAGAATTTCCTCCGCAACAGCACTGTGGGTGTACCTACACTGTACAACTGCAGGTGTTTAAGAAGGTGGCACACCACTACCTTTTCAAGAACTATTAGGGATGAACAATAAATTCTGGTCTACCAGCGACGCCCACACCTCATGAATGAATAAAAGAAAAGGTTATAATAACCTGGAGGAAGGGCAGCACGGTGGCCTAGTGGTTAGCACAACCGCCTCACGGCGCTGAGGTCCCAGGTTCGATCCCGGCTCTGGGTCACTGTCCGTGTGAAGTTTGCACATTCTCCCAGTGTCTGCGTGGGTTTAGCCCCCACAACCCAAAAAAATGTGCAGGGTAGGTGGATTGGCCACAATAAATTGCCCCTTAATTGGAAAAAATAATTGGGTAATCTAAATTTAAAAAAAAAAATAAATAAAAAAAAAAAATAATAACCTGGAGGAGGAAGCCAAGTGGGTGCAAGATGAAAGTGATTTCTACAACTGATGAGCACAGGTTGCACATGAATGCTATACTTCTTTCAACTGAACGGCGGCACGGTAGCACAATGGTTAGCACGGTTGCTTCACAGTACCAAGGACATGGGTTCGATTCTCGGCTTGGGCTGCCATCTGTGTGGAGTCTGCACTTTCTCCCCGTGTCTGCGTGGATTTTCTCAGGGTGCTCCGGTTCCCTCCCACAGTCCAAAGATGTGCAGGTTAGGTGGACTGGCCATGCTAAATTGTCTCAGTGTCAAAAGGTTAGGTGGGGTACTGGGACAGGGTAGAGGCAAGGGTTAAGTAGGGTGCTCTTTCGAAGGTTAGGTGCAGACTCAATGGGCCAAATGGCTTTCTTCTACACTGTAGGGATTCTATGAATTGCCAAACCAAATTATTCCAAATAAGAACAGTTTTCCGTGAGTCTAGCCGGGGTGAAAAGTTGGGGGAAGGAACCGAGGTTGGGGAGAGGAGTTTACAAGAGGAAGTGGAGGGGAGGAGTCTGGGAGGCGGGGTGGGGGGGGGGGGGGGGGTCTACAATTCATGGGTGCCATTCACAGTACTCTTTCAGAGATTGGCTGGCATTGAATATTGGCGCGGGGGGGGGGGGGGGGGGGGGGGGGGGGGACATTTATATGTCAACTGTGACCAGGGGCGAATCCGGATTCCTTTTTTCTCCTTGGGAGGTTTAGTTTTATTTGATGCTTACATTGTCATGCAGGTCGGGGGGTGGTGGGAGGAGGGGATCGTCGTTGTTGGTAGGGGGATTGACATTGTATTCGTTACCATTTACTCTTTGTTGGTGGGGTGTAAAATCTGAAGAAAATGTGAAAATGGAGAATAAAAACATTTAAAAAAATTATTCCAAAGAACTCGAAAACTATCCTATGTCAGAAGTATTGATAATATTTACAGTCTCCATACAAAGTCACTGATCAAATTAAACAAAATCTGAACACTGCACACCATCTATCCATGTGCATGGGGATCTTACAGAAACATGTAAAATTATGAAGGGAATAGATAAGAAAGAAGCAGGGACGTTGTTTCTAGTGAGTGAAACTAGAACTAGGGGCATATCCTTACAATAAACGGGAGCAACTTCCGATGGCGGTGATGAGGGAGTGAGCCGCACATTCGGTGGCTCTCACTCCGGCCAGATTTTGTGACCTGGTTTCCTGACTTTTTAGAACTTTTGTGCGCTAGAAAAGACGGCCACAAAGTTGCTGATTTAAATGTGCGGAGCTGCATGGAAACAAAGAAGAGCAGAAAGCAGCGAAAGCTGGAAAAGAAAGGGCAGAGACAAAGTGGTGTGGGAGCCGACCTGGGATCAAAGATGGCAGACGTATGGACCACGGACCAGACGATCCAAGCAGCGCTGGACAATAAGCTGCAGGTCAAAAAAGGAAGTTTTGAAGTAATGAAGCGAGGTAACTTAGAACCGCTTCAGAAAGCGGTGGAGCAAGTGAACCAAAGACAAGGGGGCCAGGACAAAAAGGTCAAGGAGCTGGAGCAAGCAGTGGAGGAACAGGCGGACACACAAACGACCGCTGCAATAGAAATAGATGGGTTAATATGGGTTAAAGTAGCGACAGAGAAGGCTGTTTGACAGACTCGATGATCTGGAAAACAGAGCCCGCAGACAAAATCTGAGAATTGGTGGCCTCCCGGAAGGGGCCGAAGGAGCGGACGCCACGACGTTTATGGCAGACCTGTTGCAGCAGCTGATGGGGGTTAACTCCTTCCCGCGACCGCTGGAGCTGGATGGGACACAGAGAGTGCAGGTGAGGCAGCCACGATAGGGGGGTCCCCTCCCGACCAGTGGTGGTCAGGTTCCACAGGTTCACGGATAAGGAGCATGTCCTTCAGTGGGCAAAGAGCACAAGGAGCTGTACATGGAACAACAATGTCCTGCGCATCTACGAGGACCTGAGTCAGGAGGTGGCCAGGCGACGAGCAGTCTTCAAATGAATTAAGGAGATTTTGTTCAAAAAGCACGTGAAGTTCAGTCTGTTCTTCCCGGCGCGTCTTTGGGTCACGCGCCAGAGCCAGCATTACTACTTTGTGGACCCCGATGAGGCGATGGAGTTTGCAAAGGATCAGGGGCTGGTGCTGAACTGAGGACCCACGGACTCAAGCCAGAGTCTGATTATTATTGTTTACGTGACTTCTATTTTTCTTGGACTGACTTTCTATTTTATGTTGCTTCACAGGTACTTTGTATTTTATTCGCTGCCTTTGGTTGCAGTGGGCGAGGGCGGGACGGGTGCCCACTCCCTCTTTTCTTTCAGTTTGATTTTTCTTTGTGTTTTTTCTTTTCGGAGCTTCCACCATAACAGAAATTTGGCCGGGAACAATGGGGGTTAAAGTTATTTGATGCAGGGGGGTGACATGGGTACTGTGTTGCTGTGTTATTAATGCGCAGAAAGGGGCGATTGGTACCACTCAGCTGTGTACACAACTGGAATCGCATTACAGTTGGAGCGGTCTCGGTTCTTTGTTTGATTGCCCTTTTTTGTTTGATCTTCCTTATCTCAGAGAGACTGCTCGAGCAGGACAGACCAGGGGAATTGGTGTGGATGGGTGGGGGGGGGATGAGCTTGGGGGAACAATGGGAGTGAGACAAGTGAGAGATGAGTCACCAGGCTAACAGGAAGCTCGTCAGGGAAGTCAGGTGGGGGGGGGGGGGGGGGGGGCATTCAGCCAGTATATGGCAGGGGTCGGGTTTCAGAGGGTTGTTGTTGCTGGGGGGGAGCTATTCTGCTGACATGGGAGGGATCTAAATTAGGTTAATAGAGAGGAGGTCGGGGGTGGGAACTGCCAGGAGGTGAACCGGGAGGGGCGCTGCACATGGGCTGGGGGTGGGCACAAGAAGGGTTATGGTTGACCGGCACGGGGGTGTGAGGGCAGGTGACCTCCAACCAGGCTGATCACCTGGAATGTCAGAGGACTAAACGGGCCAGTCAAGAGACCACATGTGTTCGCGCATTTGCGGGCTCTAAAGGCAGACGTAATCATGCTGCAGGAGACACATCTGAAAGTGACTGACCAGACCAGGCTAAGGAAGGGCTGGATTAGCCAGGTCTTCCACTGGGCTTAGACTCTAAGTCCATGGGGGTGGCAATCATGATCAATCAACGGGTTCAATTTGAGGCGAAGGGCACAATTGCAGACGGAGGTGGTAGATTTCTTATAGTCCTTGGTATGCTTGAGGGGGTGAGGGTAGTTCTGGTGAATGTATATGCTCCAAATTGGGACGATGCTGACTTCATTAAATGGGTGTTGGGGAAAATCCATGACTTAGACTCACGCAAGGTGATCATGGGTGGGGATTTCAACACGGTCCTCGACCCCGGACTAGACCGGTCATGCTCTAGAACGGGTAGGCTCCCAGCGATGGCAAGGGAACTGAGGGGGTTCATGGAGCAGATTGGGGGGGGGGGGGGGGGGGGGGGGGGGGGTTAGACCCATGGAGAGCCAGACGGCCGACGGGAAGGGAATATTCGTTCTACTCACATGTTCACAAAGCATGTTCTAGAATAGATTTCTTCACCATAAGCAGGGACTGTGTAAAAAATACGGCGTACTCGGCCATCACCATCTCGGATCATGCCCCACACTGGGTTGACCTGCAGGTCTGCAAAGGGAGTTACCAACACCCGCAATGGAGGTTAGATGTAGGATTGCTAGCAGATGAGGGGGTGTGCGGATGTGCATGCAGAACTACCTGCAGGTTAATGACACGGAGGAAGTCTCAGCAGCGACCCTGTGGGAGGCACTGAAGGCGGTGGTAAGAACAAAGAAAATTACAGCACAGGAACAGGCCCTTCGGCCCTCCCAGCCTGCGCCCACAGAGATAGAATGGACAGATTGGTCAAGAAGATTCACCGGACAGATAGGGAATACACAGAGGCCCTGAGGGAGGACCTACTTAGAGACAGACGGAGACTGCAGGCCGAGCTGGGAGTGTTGCCCACAAGCAAAGTCGTGGAACAACGTAGGAAGGCAAAGGGTGTGGTATATGACCATGGGGAGAAAGCTAGTAGAATGCTTGCGCAGCAACTCAGGAGGAAGGAGGCGGCCAGAGAAATAGGAAGGGTAGTTGACGGTATGGGGAACAGAGTGGATGACCCGTCAGGACTGAACAAGGTGCTTCGGGAGTTTTATAGCAAGCTCTAAAGCTCGGAACCCCCTGAGGAGATGAAGCGCTTCTTAGACGGACTGACCTTCCCAAAAGTGGGCAGGGGGCTAGTAGATGGACTGGGGGGCCCCGATTAGAGTTGAGGAAGTACTGGGAGGATTCTACCCCCGAAGATGTCACAGGCTACCATCTCACTGATATTAAAATGGGATAAAGACCCGGAAGCGTGTGGGTCATGCAGACTAATCTCCCTGATCAACGTTGATGCCAAGCTCCTGGCTATGGTCTTGCCGCTTAGAATTGAGGACTGAGTCCTGGAGGTGATCGGGGAAGACCAAACAGGGTTTGTTAAAGGCAGGCAGCTGGTAGTCAACTTAAGAAGACTACTCAATGTGATCATGATACCCCCGGAGGGCAGAGAGGTAGAGGCAGTGGTGGTAATGGATGCCGAGAAGGCCTTTGACCGGGTGGAATGGGACTATTTGTGGGAGGTACTCAGATTGTTCGGGTTCGAAGAGGGCTTTGTCGACTGGGTCAGACTATTGTACCAGGCCCCAAAAGCTAGCGCAAGGACGAATAGGACAACATCGGACTATTTTAGACTACACCGGGGGACCAAACAGGGATGTCCACTTTCCCCGTTGCAATTCGCACTGGCTATAGAACCTCTGCCGATTACCCTAAGAGCTGCGAGGGGGTGGAAGGGAATGATTAGGGGAGGGGTGGAACACAGGGTCTCGCTTTACGTGAACGACCTGCTCCTGTACGTATCGGACCCACTGCCCGGGATGGACAGTATACTGGGAATATTGAGAGAATTTGGCCGGTTCTCAGGGTACAAACTGAACATGACTAAGAGTGAGATGTTTGTAGTGCAGGCGAGGGGCCAGGAGAATAGGTTGAAGGGGCTGTCATTTAGGATGGCCGGAGAAAGTTTCCGATACTTGGGGATACAGGTGGTGAAAGACTGGGGCAGGCTGCACAAGCTAAATTTGACTAGAGTGGTGGAACAAATGAAGAGCGAGTTTCGGAGATGGGATGCACTCCCGTTATCACTTGCAGGGAGAGTGCAGACGGTAAAGATGACAATCCTCCCAAGATTCCTGCTTATTTTTCAGTGGCTCCCGATTTGCATCCTGTGGTCCTTCTTCAAAAGGGTCAACAAGATGGGCTTTATCTGGGCGGGAAAGTCCCCGCGGGTGAAGAAAGCGATGCTGGAGAGGAACCGTAGCGACGGGGGTGGGGCTGGCGCTGCCGAGCCTTAGCAACGACTACAACATAGCCATGGTAAGGAGTTGGATGGTGGGAACGGGGTCTATTTGGGGGCAAGTGGAGGCGGCTTCGTGCAGGAGCACCAGTTTGGCAGCCCTGGTCACGGCTCCCCTACTGCTCCCGCCGGCCAGGTACTCCACCAGCCCGGTAGTGGTAGCAGCCCTGCGGATCTGGAGCCAGTGGAGGAAACATGTAGGGGAGACGGGAGCATCGGTCTGGTCTCCATTATGCGACAATCACCAATTTGCACCCGGGAGCATGGGCGATATGTTTTATGTTCTATATGTTCTTGGGGGGGGGGGGGGGGGGGGGGGGGGGAGCTTCGCGAGCATGAGGGCCTTGGAGGAGAAATTCGGACTAGTAAGGGGGAATGACTTTAGGTAATTGCAAGTGCGTGCCTTCATACGCAGACAGGTCCCATCCTTCCCACACCTCCCACCAAATGGGATCCAGGATAGAGTAGTTTCCAGGGGAGAGGTAGAAGAGGGGAAAGTCTTGGATATTTACCAAGAACTCATGAAAGGGGAGGAGTCCCAGACAGAGGAATTGAAGCTCAAGTGAGAGGAGGAACTCGGCGAGGAGATGGAGGACGGGGTATGGGCGGAATCCTTGAGTAAGGTAAATTCAACTGCAACATGTTCTAGGCTCAGCCCGATTCAGTTCAAGGTCGTCCACCAGGCCCACATGACGGTGGCCCGGATCAGCAAATTTTTTGGGGTGGAAGACAAGTGTGCTAGATGCGCTGGGGGACCAGCGAATCACGTCCACATGTTTTGGCATGTCCAAAACTTAGGAGATACTGGGAGGGATTTGCGGACATCATGTCCCAGGTACTGAAAACTATGGTGGTGATGAGTCCAGTAGTGGCAATTTTTGGGGTCTCGGAAGACCCGGGGGGTCCAGGAGGAGAATGAGGCCGACATCTTGGCCTTTGCTTCCCTGGTAGCCCGGTGACACATACTGCTGGCATGGAGGGACTCACAGCCCCTGAAGACCGAAGTACGGCTCTCGGACATGCTGAGCTTTCTTGTTCTGGAAAAAATTAAGTTCGCCTTGAGGGGATCTTTATTAGGGTTTGCCCGAAGGTGGCAACCATTCATCGATTTCTTCGCGGGGAATTAAATGTCAGCGGGGGGGGGGGGGGATTAGAGTAGAATAGGGGGGATAAATAGGCGGGCACTGTTTATGAGAGAGGATTGGTTATTTGCGCTATGTTTTTGTTGATATTAGCACATTACTGTACACTGTAACCATTTACAATCCCAAAAATACCTCAATAAAATTGTTTATTAAAGAAAAAACGGGAACAGATTTAGAACTGAGTTGAGGAGGAACTTCTTGACCCAAAGGGTTGTGAATCTATGGAATTCCTTGCCCAGTAAGCAGTTGAGGCTACCTCGTTAAATGTTTTTCAGGCATAGATAGAGAGATAGATTTTTGAACAGTAAAGGAATTAAGGGTTATGGTAAGTGGTGGGTAAGTGGAGCTAAGTCCACAAAAAGATCAGCCATGATCGTATTGAATGGCGGAGCAGGCTCGAGGGGCCAGGTGGCCTACTCCTCCTCTAGTTCTTATGTTCTTATTTTGCAAGCTCCATTATCAGAACAGAACCATTGTTGAGAAACATGCCCATTAAATAAACTGTTGTTCTGTTCTCTGCTGGGACTGGGTACCAAATGCTGGCTGTGGTCCTCCTGACCTGCTACTAGGCTCATTGCAGCATATTCGCATTATTCAAAAATAAAATGAAAATCGCTTATTGTCACAAGTAGGCTTCAAATGAAGTTACCGTGAAAAGCCCCTAGTTGCCACATTTTGGCTCAGGTTCGGGGAGGCTGGTACGGGAACTGAACCGCTGCTGGCCTGCATTGGTCTGCTTGAAAAGCCAGCTCTTTAGCCCTGTGCTAAACCAGCCCCAACAATTCACCATTGGTGGTTAGGGCAGCTCAGCAGTCTAACTCATGCTGTTTCTCACTGCAATGAGTTCTGGGCCATAGCATCTTCTACTAGAATACAAGTCAGGCGAGTTCAAAATTATAATGGGTTTTGATGGAGTAGTTATGAGAAACTGTGTCCATTGGCAGGAGAATTGGTAACTATAGGATGTGGATTTAAACTAATTAACAAAAAATACAGAGGTACGATGAGGAGTAATTCTTTTGTTTTTACTGTGTTGATCTGAAATGCACTGTCTTAGAAGGATAAAGGTAGAAGATTCAATTGTAAATTTAAAAAAAAATTAAGAGTACCCAATCCATTTTTTCCAACTGAGGGACAATTTAGTATGGGCAATCCACCTATCCTGCACACAACCCACGCAAACACGGGGAGAATGTGTCAACTCCAGACGAACAGTGACCCAGAGCCGGGATCGAACCTGGGACCTTGGCGCCGTGGGGCAGCAATGCTAACCACTGCACCACCCTGCTGCCCTAATTGTAACTTTTAAAGAAAATGGACATAGAGTTGAAAAGAAAACATTTCAGGACCTTGAGGAAAAAGGAGGCAAGTGGGAGTAACTCCATAAGTCTTTCAAATGGTTAGAAGGGGCACGATGAGCAGAATTACCTCATTCAGTGCCTTTAATAATATCACACACCCAAATTCAGTGTTATGTTGAATGGAAAACTGCAAGTAAATGTTTCTCATTACAGTAACTAATATACAACTGTAATAACATTTATTATTACACTTAATAGACTGACTGGAATTCTCTCCAATGCAACTTTTAAAAATAGTTAAAGATAACCAAAATCAAACTAATAGAAAGAGTTTGCGTGCAGTGAGGTACTCTGACTCAACTACAGCTGCATAAAGGCTGGACTTATAAATACTACCAATTCTGCAATATATGATGAGGTCCTTTAACAATCTTTCATTTGAAGAAAGTTTGACTAATTACGGCTGAAATACACAGTACCCAAACTTCTTAACGGAAGTTCATGGTTACTGTAGCCTTTCATTTGAGTCATCAATAAGCCTACATTTATGTAAAAAAACTTGGTGTGATCTAAATGTAGGCATATATCACTTTGAAAACTTTGCGTGGTTGGAGTTTAACTTTAGCGGCCACCTTCTGAAATGTGGATGCACAAGTCATCATTATTTGAAGGAAAATAAGTTTTGCCTCGACTCCGGACTCCAAAATCTTCAGTTAGAACATACAGTGCAGAAGGAGGCCATTCGGCCCATTGAGATGGCACCGACCCACTTAAGCCCTCACTTCCACCCTATCCCAATAACCCAATAACCCCCTAACCTTTTTGGCCACTAAGGGCAATTTATCATGGCCAATCGACCGAACCTGCACGTCTTTGGACTGTGGGAGGAAACCGGAGTACCCGGAGGAAACCCACGCGGACACATGGAGCACCTGCAGACTCCGTCATTCAGTAAGATCATGGCTAATCTGTTTGTAGTAACCTCAACTTCACATTACCACCTACCCCTTATAATCTTCCACCTTGCTCATCAACAACCTACTACTACCTTGAAAAATATTCAATAACTCTGTCTTTTGAGGAAAAGAGTTCCAAAGGATCTCAACCCTGAGAGAAAATTGCTCACCTCTGTCCTGCAAGGTGGCCCCTTATTTTTAAACAGTTGCCCCCCCCCCCCCCCCCCCCCCCCCCCCCCCCCCCCCCCCCCCCCCCCCCCCCCGCATACTAGATTTTCCCACAAGAGGAAATATCTTTGCCACAGCCACCCTGTCAAGTCCCCTCAGGATCATACATGTCTCAATCAAGTTACCTCTTGCCTCCAGCGGATACAAGCCTCGACTGTCCAACATTTCATCATAATGCAATCAATTCAGGTATCAATGTTCAATTCAGGTATGAATTTAGTAAAGCTTCTCTGAACTGTTTCCAAAGTATTTACACCCTTCCTTAAATAAGGAAATTAATACTGTACACAGTATTTGAAATATGGTCTCATCATATAAATGAAGCACAACCTCCATACTTAATTCGTCTCGTGATAAGTTATAACATTCCTCTAGCTTTCCAAATTACTTGCTGTATCTGCTTACTAGCCTTTTGCGATGCATTTTGCGACTAGATCCCTCTGCAATCTCTCGCCATTTTCCCTACACCTCAGAATTCTGCAGTCGTTCTTTGTTTAAGTAATACTCTACCAAATGAACCACTTCACATTACAGTCCATCTGCTAGATTTTTGCTCACTCACTCAACCTATCGACATCCATCTGCAAATTCCTTATGTCTTCTTCACAACATAGTTTTCTATCTTTTTGTCTTATTCAAATTTAGTTACCATGACTCCGCACCACTCATTTAAGTCATTGTAAATTGCGAAAGGTTGAGTACAGATCCTTGCAATACTCCACTCACATCCTGTTTCTGTCATTCGCACATTTTCTATCCATGCTAATATGCTGTTACCCTCTACACCTGGACCTTTTATCTTCCACAATAGCTTTGATGTGGCACTTTATCAAATGCCTTCTGAAAATCCAAATACTGTACGTCTATAGACTCCCCTTTATCCACGGCACATGTTACACCTTTGAAGAACTCTAATAAATTTGTTAAACTTGATTTCTCTTTCACACACCATGCTGGCTCTTCAAATAACTTTGAGGTTTTCTAAGTGCCCAGCAAAACCCTCTGGGCGAGATTCTTCCGCCAAAAATCTCAAAAGTGAATTTGTGGTGGGTTTAGCTGGCGAGTTCCCCACCGCTATTCAATGACACTTAGTCACTTTTTTGGGCCCAGGGGAGTTTTTCACCGGTTTAGCCTACATTTAGAATTATTTTTTAGCACTGGGGAGCTGAACTCAGGCCGCAAATTTGAAAGGGTGCCCTGATCTCTAACTGAACTTGTGGGTCTCCCCCCCCCTCCCCCGCCCCGCCATGGGCAATGTCACCCCCTGCACACACATGGACACTACCTCACACCCCCAAGTGAGGACACCCCACTATGGGGTATCCCCCTTCTTCAGGCATCCCCAAGCCCCCTTACAGCACCCCTTCCATTCTAGAACCCCCAGCCATCACCTAACCTCCTAGAGGCCTCTACTTACCTGCCCTACACTCCCCCACCCTTCAAATCACCCCCCCCCCCCGGCCCTTGGCAGTGCCACCCTGGCACTCAGACACCCTTCCACTGCCACCCTGAAACCCATAGTTACCTGCTGGCTTGGCAGTGCCATCCAGGCACCTTGGCTGTGCCAGGGTGGCAGTGCCAAGGTACCCACTTTCGAGGGGGAGGGCCAGGGAGCCGCCCTGACCACTCTGGGGTCTTCAGTGGTACGGGAGACCCGCCCGGGTGCCAGTGCGCCTGGCCCACGTTTGTGTGGACCAGCACTGATCGGCATCCGGCTGCATCCTCGCTGTGAGCGCCGAAGAATTGAAGGAGGCTGAAAAATTGAAGGAGGCCACTGGTTCCCGCACAGGTCAGTCTTAAGTAGATTTACGACCTACTTCTGCGAGCGTCATTCAGTGATGCCCATTTGGGGTGGGTTCCGACTCCAACGTTTCGCCGGACTTCGGAGAATCCCAGGAGGCGCAGAGCCTGTCGGGAGCTCGCTGGAGGCCTTTCCCGGCATTCGCCACTGCGTTGTCATCAAGCGAGAGCACAACATGGCCGGAGAATGGTGACCTCTAACTTCAAACAATTTCTCCATGACAGATGTCAAGCTAACTGACCCATAGATATTTGTTTTCTGCCTCCCTCCCTTCTTAAATAAGAGGGGTGATATTTTCTACTTTCCAGTTTGATTAAACTTTTCCAGAATCCAGAGGGTTTGGCAAAATTAACACCAACCCTTCTACTACCTCATTAGCAACCTCGTTTGAGACCCTAGGATGAAGTCCATTGCGACCCGGTGAGTTGTCAGCCCGCAGCTCCCTCTGCTTGCTCAGTACCACTCACATAAGGGTTGTAATTTCACCAAGTTCCTCTTTCACTGCCACTTCCTGATTTACAGCTATTACGGTAAATGTTTTTGCATCTTCTATATTGAAGACGGAATAAAAATATTTGTTAATTTATCGATCATTTCCTCATTATCTACAATTAATTCCCATTCGCACTCAACACACACTACTTTTTCCTGTTTAAATACCTGTAGAAGCTCTTGCCATCCGTTTTACATGCCTAGCTAGCTTCCTCTTGTACTCAAATTTGTTTCTCCTAATTAACCTTTTAGTCATTCTTTATATTCTGGCTAATTATCTAACCTGCCATTCACCTTTGTGCAGTTATATGCTTTTTCTTTAAGTTTGATGCTTTCCTTAACTTTCTTCATTAATGACAAATAGCTGGGCCCCCTTCAGAATTTTTTTTTTGCTGCAGTAATATACTCGAGTATTCTGAAATATCCCTTTAAATGTCTGTCTCTGTGACTCTACTGATCTATCCACAGCCCTGCATTCCAGTTCACTTCAGCTAGCTCAGATTCCATGTCCACATGGTTGCTCTTACTTAAAATACTAGTCAGTCCCACTCTTTTCCCTTTCAAACAGGTTGCTGCTCCCCTGGTGTGCCTTTACTCCAAGATCATTAATTAATCCTGTCACATTACATAATACCAAGTAACCTGCGCTCTGATTGGTTCCAGAAAGTTTCTTAGGAGAAGCACAATCTCAAACTCACTCTATGAACTAGTCGTCTAGGTTACTACTGCCAATCTGAATTTTCCAATTTATACTTAGATTAAAATCACCCATGTTTATTGTTGCCTCTCTATCACAAACACCTAAGTCCTGAAGAAAGGAAAAAGGAGGACAATAGGAGTATGTGTGCTTGTATGTCCTAGGCCCATACTGTGGAGCCTGGTCTCCAGCCCTCTTCATCAAGTCTGTATGGTAGCGTGTGCATGGGCATCTTCCACCCTTGAAAATTAAGTTCAGGACCTGGAACATCAGGATCTTCATGGACAACCTCAATTGCAACAGATCAGAACGGTGCACTGCTATCATTTGCTGGAACTCAGGCATTTGACATTGACATAGCTGCCCTAAGTGAGACCCAGCAAGCAGGGATAGGCCAGCTCAGGAACAAGTTACACCTCTTCCAGGAAGGCAAACACACTGCCTTCAGAGGATTGGCCTGGCCACTAAAAACAAATTAGATGTCTGTCTCAGAGACTCCTCTTGCATGATAAATGAAAGACTAATGACCCTTCAGCTCATCCTAGCCCAGAACCACTGGGTTACTATCTTCAACTCATTGTCCCTACACTGGAAACGACAGGCAGATCCAAAGAGGAATATTACTCCAGCCTTGAGCAATCCTTGGCCGATTTCCCAAGATGAACTGGACATGTCAGTCGTGGGGCAAGATAGGAGAAGAGACCTGGAAGCACCATTAGAACTCAGGGGAGTAATGGAGAGCATCAACTCCATGCAGGCGGGAAGGCGCCAGGGCCACATGGATTCCCGAAGGACCTCTACAAAAGATTCACGGCACCACTGGCCTGGCACTTGTGGGAGATGTTCATAGACTCGCTAGTAAGGGGCACCCTGCCACCAACCCAGGCTCAAGCCTCAATATCGCTTATTCCTAAAGAAGACAAAGACCCAATGGAGTGCGGGTCGTACAGGCCCATCTCACTCCTTAACATGGATGCAAAAATCCTGGCAAAACCCTGGTGTGGAGGTTGGAGAGCTGTATGTCGGAGGTAATCGCAGAGGACGAAATGGGCTTTGTCAAGGGCAGACAGCTAACATCGAACATCAGGCGCCTGCTGAACATAATGACCTCACCCGTGGCAAGAACACCAGACATGATCATCTCCCTGGATACAGACAAGACCGTCGACAGAGTTGAATGGAAGTACCTCATACAGGTACTGGAACGGTTTGGGCCAGGGTTCACCTCCTGGGTGAAACTACCATACAGTGCTCCCATGGCAAGCGTATGGGCAAACACCATCAGCACTAGATACTTCTGGCTGCACAGAGGCATGAGGCAGGGGTGCCCACTGTCCCTGTTTACTCTGGCAATTAAGCCACTGGAAATCACCCTCAGAGCAATAAAGGGGAGACAGAGAGTATAGAGTCTCACTCTATGCAGATGACCTGCTCCTCTTCATCATGGACCACCGGACCAGCATGGCAGGCATAATGAAACACCTAAAGGAGTTCGGAGGCTTCTCAGGTTACAAACTTAACCTGAGCCAGAGAGAGATCTTCGTGAACCTGCAGGAGGGAGAGACAGAGCTGGAGGGATTAGCACTTAAGATGGCCCAGACCAAAATCTGCTACCTGGGACTCCGAATAGCCCACGACTGGACACAGATCCACAAATGAAACCTGACAGGCCTAGTGGAGGAAGTCAAAATGGACCTGCAGAGGTGCGGCCCACTCCCTCCCTCGCAGGGAGAATACAGATGATCAGAATGAATGTGCTGCCCAGGTTCCTCTTTCTGTTCAGATCTCTCCCGATCTACATCCCCAAGGCCTTTTTCAACACAGTTCTTAAGCTAATCGTGGTGTGTGGTATGTATGTGTGCATACATATGCGTGCATGTGTGTGTGCGTGAAGTTGGGGGCCTGGGAGAGGAGAGCAATGTGGGTGAGGACGGAACAGAGTTCATGCACAGGGACAGCCCTCTGAGCCCGAGTCACAACCGCACACCCATCACCCTGGACCCAACACTCAAGGAGCCCAGTGGTCGTAGCCACGCTCCGAACATGGTACTAAATGAGGTAACACTGGCCTAACTGAAATGTCCACTATGGCAACAACCATAGGTTCACTCCCGCAACAGTGGACACCACTGTCAAAAGATGGAGACCGGACGAGTGGACTCCGATGGTTAGGGACATGTACACGTCTGATAGAGTAGCATCCCCGGAAGAATTCTCAGAGAAGGTTCAACTACCAAGAGGAAACCATCTGAGATACATTCAGGTCAAAAACTTCCTCCGCAACGAAACGACGACATACCCTCAGATACCAGGACACTCGTTAGTAGAACTGCTGGACGGGGGTGATGTAGGGGAGGGGAACAGTGTGGACATGTATGGGCGGCTTTCAGAGGTATATTCCCCCCTAGAGAAAATAAAGAAAAAAGCGGGAGGTGGAACTGGTCTCGAAGTAGTGGGAAGGACTCCAGATCAAAACACTGCACAGGGCGAACTTTACCTCCACGTGTGCAGGGCTGAACCGTACGCAGCTAAAGGTGGTGTAGAGAGCGCACCTAACTCGATCGCGAATGAGCATGTTCTTCCCGGAGGTGGAGGACAAATGCGAATGGTGCGAGGGAGCCTCGGCCAACCACACCCATACGTTCTGGGCTTGCCCCAGACTTGCTGGGTACTGGACGACTTTCTTTGAGGCCATGTCCTGGGTTGTGGGAATGAGGGTTGAGCCATGCCCAAAAGTGGTAGTCTTCGGGGTATCAGATCAGCCAGAGCTCTTCATGGGGAGGAGGAGGTGGGGCAACGCCCTAGACTTTGCCTCCCTGTCTGATCGCCCGGTGGAGAAACCTGCTCAGCTAGCCATCGGTAGCACCACCGAAGACGGCAGGCTGGCTCTCTGACCTGCTGAATTTCTCAGGCTGAGAAAATAAAATTTGCCATCATGGGTCGGAAGTGGGCTTCCACATATTCACCAACTTGTTTCAAGACCTGTTCATAGCCACGAACTAGTAGAGTAAGGGGCGTGCAAAAGGGGCGTGCAAAAGGAGCGCGAGGAACAAGCAGGAAGGACAAAGCTGCAAAGCACCAGTCCGATGGTAAGCTAAGGTTCAAACCAAATAGTATTTTTTTTGTTTTATAAATTTAGAGTAACCAATTATTTTTTTCCAATTAAGGGGCAATTTAGCATGGCCAATCCACCTACACTGCACATCTTTAGGTTGAGGGGGTGAAACCCACGCAGACACAGGGAGAATGTGCAAACTTCACAGACAGTGATCCGGGATTGGGATCGAACCTGGGTCCTCAACGGTATAGGCAGCATTGCTAACCACCCCACTGCCGTGCCGCCAGCCAAATTGTATATAAATGCCTATAAATACGTCTTTTGACCATATTCCCCGAGAGGAATGCAGGGGAAGATCAAACAGAAGATGAAAAAATAAGATGGGCATAAAGAACTAAGCACTACAGATAGCCTAGACGAGTATCGAAAGTGCAGGGACAAAGACAAAAAGGAAATGAGGAAATAAAAGAGAGGGCATTAAAAAAAAGATTAGTAAAGTTAAAAAAAATCCAAAGATGTTTATCAATGTATTAATGGTAAAAGGCTAGTTAATGAAAAAGTGGGACCAATCAGAGATGTAAAAGGGAACTTGCATCTAGATGCAGAGTCCGTTTGTAGGGTTTTTGAATGAATATCTTGTCTCCGTGTTTACAAAGGAAATAGATAATGCAGATATAGTAGTCCAGGAGGAACACTGAGAAATACCGGATGGGATAATCATAGAGAGAGGAAGTATTCGAAGGATTGAAATCCTTGAAAGTTGATAAGTCACCAGGGCCAGATGGATTATTTCCGAGGCTACTGAAGGAAGTCAGGAAGGAGATAGCAGATGCTCGGAGGATTATTTTTCAATCCTCTCTAGACACAGGGGAGGTACCAGAGGACTGGCAAAATGCAAAAGTGGTACCATTGTTTAAAAAGGGATTGAAAGAAATGCCGAACAATTATAGGCCAGTTAGTCTTTTATCACAGAATTTACAGTGCAGAAGGAGGCCACTCGGCCCATCGAGTCTGCACCGGCTCATGGAAAGAGCACTCTACCCGAGGTCAACACCTCCACCCTATCCCCATAACCTAGTAACCCCACCCAACACTAAGGGCAATTTTGGACACTAAGGGCAATTTATCATGGCCAGTCCACCTAACCTGCACATCTTTGGACTGTGGGAGGAAACCGGAGTACCCGGAGGAAACCCACGCACACACGGGGAGGATGTGGAGACTCCACACAGACAGTGACCCAAGCCGGAATCGAACCTGGGACCCTGGAGCTGTGAAGCAATTGTGCTATCCACAATGCTACCGTGCTGCCCTTACGTCAGTTGTAGGCAAATTAGTAGAATCAATCCTGAGAGGTAGGGTTAACTGTCACAAAGAAAGGCATGGACTAGTCAGGGATAGTCAGCATGGATTTGTTAAAGGAAGGACTTGCCTCACAAATCGCCCACCACCCAGCCAAGGCCTGAGTCATGAAACACATCAACTCCATAGTCCCAGAATACCTTGATCCACTGCAATTCGCATATCGCCATAACCGGTCCATAGGAGGCGCCATCTTCCCGGCCCTACATGTATCACAGACAGCAAGGACCCCTACATCAGACTCCCATTAATTGACTTCAGCTCCGCCTTCAAGACCATAATCCCAGTCAAGCTCATATCACAACTCCAAACCTAGGACCTAGACATGGACCAGGCAGCAACAGCATACAGAAAGTGAAATAAAGGGAAAGAAAGGAATCCAAACAGATAGACAACAGAAAAAGATTGAAAAAAAATTATTTTGTTTTATAAAGCATATTTAAATAGGGGTTTGCTGGAACATGGAACTCTTTGCCACAACGGAGTAACTGAAGCAGAGGCCAGGCATTTTTTAAAGGGAAGAATACCAAATCATTTGAAGCACTGAAGCTGCTGGATAATGGTGTGGGAGAGCAAGGTTTTGGACATAAATGAGCAAAAATAAATTTCTGGAATGGGACTTGAAATCATGACTTCCTGATTCAGAGGGAAGAATACCACCATTGGGCCAGGCCTGACAACCTACTTTGATCACATAAACGTCTATGGTTCAATGTTTATCTTTCAACAACATTTCTAATGTATTGTGAAGAAACATTTGAATTGGTTCCAAGTGATTCTTTGAAATCAGCTTTCAACAACAAATTCTAGTTATTCCAGTTATAAAAAGTAATATGTTGTCACTCTAATTTCCTTCACACTTAAAATAAATTACACCCATCATTAGAAACACCTCACTCACTGGTCTGTTGAAAACTGTCAGTTGCACAGTTCTGTTCAGGGTCAGCAAGTTCAGTGCAACTCATATCAGCTACTTAAAAGATAAAGCTACTTCAACAATGCATTATCAGGCCAAAACAGATTTCAAACATAAAACAGTATAGAAAGGGAGAAGAGTTAAGCAGAAGAGGTATGGTTACCAAAAAGGGTGATGCCAGTTGTGACGCTGGAAAAAGATGTCTCCAATGATAAATGTATGTGACCCGGCAGTGGAGGCCGGGACGCTAAATGGCTTCAAGGTAGAGATAGATAAATTCTTGATGTCGCGAGGAATTAAGGGCTACGGGGAGAATGCTGGTAGGTGGAGTTGAAATGCCCATCAGCCATGATTGAATGGCGGAGTGGACTCGATGGGCCGAATGGCCTTACTTCCACTCCTATGTCTTATGGTCTAATGGTCTTATTCTATTAGCATTATAGGTAATGGAAGATGGCATGTAATAACTAGCATCTGCATTACTGTGGCTACAAGAGTAGGTCAAAGGCTAGGATCCTGCTGCAAGTTACTCACTTTCTGACCTCCAAACACTGTCCACCATTTGCAAGACAGAAATAAGGGGTGTAATGGAATACTCGCCACTTGACTGGACGAGTGCAGTTCCAACAACACAAGTAGCTTGACACCATCCATGACAAAGCAGCCCACTTGATTGCTACCACCTTCCACAAACATTCAAACCCTCCACCCCTGACAGTGGCAGCTGTGTGTACCATCTACAAAATGCACTGCAGGAACTCACTAAGGTTTCTCAGACAGAACCTTCTCAACCCACAACTCCTACCAAGTAGAAGGACAAGAGCAGCAGATACCTGGGAACACCACCACCTGTAGGTTCCCCTCCAAGTCAATCACCATTCTGACTTGGAATTATATCACTGTTCCTTTACCCTCGCTGAGTCAAAATCCTGGAATTCCTTCCCCAACTGCACTGTGGGCGAACCTACACCTTGGTGGTTCAAGAAGGTAGCTCATGACCACGTTCAGAAGGGCAGCTAGGGATGGGCAATAAATGCTGGTCTAGCCAATGACGCCCACATCCCGTCAATGAATGTAAAAAAAACAACATAAAAGGACCTGCTTTGTACATTTGATTCCACAGCAGCAACTCTCTAAGAAAATCCATCACTGACAATATTCCTAACAATATTTAGTGCTGAAACTAGGCTAATATAATCTGCAAAACTGAAAGTACTCAAATGTCATAATTTACTAATTAATTAATAAATTATTTTAAAAATAAATTTAGAGTACCCAATTATTTATTTTCCAATTAAGGGGCAATTTAGCGTAGCCAACCCACCTAACCTGCACATCTTTGGGTTGTGGGGTGAAACCCACGCAGACATGGAGAGAATGTACAACCTCCACATGGACAGTGACCCAGAACCGGGATTCGAACTCGGGCCCTCAGTGCCGTAGTCCCAGTGGCTAACCACATGCCGTCCACAATTTACTAAATAATTGATGGGAATGATGCTCCATTAAAATAAACCAAAAAGAGTGCCGACAATAGCAGGATAACAAGTCTGTACTTATACAAGTAATCAGCTGACTATTCAATTACTGAAACATACAACTCTTGTCATCTTTGGTATGCAACCTTTAGTTAATCTGTAATTATATTTGGCATGCAATCTCAAGTGTAAATCACCAAACATCACATTAATTCCTCCAACAAAGCAGTTTAATCATGACACCTTGATTTTTCGATGACGCAACAAAAATTCTCAGATCCGAGGGCTTCCGATGGCGGCCATGGAGTGAGTAGTCACATATTTGGTGGTTCCCGCTCAAGGTGGCCGGCGAGAACGGGAAAACTGTCAATGACAAATCCCTCAAATACGTTTCCCTACATGCTGCCGCCTCCACGTGCCCCCAACCGACCCCTCGTCCACAGCCCACTTATGCACCATTGCAAATTTGGCCGCCCAATAATAATTTATCATGTTCGACAACGCCAGCCCCACCCAGCCCTGCCTCCATTTTAAAACAGCAGCCCACATCAAATTCAACAACTTCAGATGATTAAGCTCTACCCCATCTCGACACTTGTTTTCGTTCCATTTCATTTTAATTGTCTTTTACCTTATATTTATTTTCTGTGTTTCTTTATATATATTTTTCTCCCCACTCTTTTCCCCCTATTTTATTCCCTTTTCCTTACCTTTGTTTCCCCCTTTTCTCATTTTACCTCTCTCCGACCGATGTCCCCCCATCTTCCACAGCTACATCTGTCACAGCTTACCCTCCGATTTTAGTTTCTCTGCTGTTTCGTGTTTCACACCTTTTATCCTCTCTGGGGAGTGCCATTAGCTCTCTTTTCCCTTGGTTTATTCCCCTGTGGTTATGACTCATCTTTCATTCCCTCACCCAACAGTATAAATATCTCCCACTTTCTATGCCTTTTAGCTTTGACAAAGGGCAATCTAGATTCGAAACGTTAGCTCTTTTCTCTCCTTTAAGATCAGCTGAGATTTTTCAGCATTTTCTCTTCTAGGTTTCAGATTCCAGCATCCGCAGTAATTTGCTTTTATCCAGTGAAAATGGCGGTGCTACCTAGGTTTCTGTTCGTGTTTCAGAACCTCACTATCTTTGACCCCAAGGAACAAGAAACGTCAATGGGATGATCTCAGGATTTGTGTGGGCGGGGAAGGCCCCGTGGTTGCAGGTGGCTTTTTGAAACGGGGGCGGGGTGGGACTGGCATTGCCAAATATGATAAATTATTATTGGGCGGCGATATTTGCAATGGTGCATAGGTGGGCTGTGGAGGAGGGATCGGTTAGGGGGTGGGTGGAGGCGCCGTCATGAAGGGGAACGTGTTTGAGGAATTTGTCATTGACACATTTCCCGTTCTTGGCGGCCATGTACTCCGTTGGGTGCGTTAGTGTGGGTGCTGACCTGCAACAATTAAAAGTTTGCACCGACAGAGCTGGATGCGAGATTTAGGGGTTGGTGGCAGGTGGGGATTGAGCACTTTGGGGATTTGTTGATATGGGGCAAATTTGCATGCATGAGAAATTGGAGGAAGCGTGCGAGTTGCCCAGGGGGAATGGCTTTAGGTACCAGCTGGTTCAGGATTTTGTGAGGAGAGAGGTGCCATCCTTGCCTGGGCTGCCGCCACAGGGGTTGCAGGACACATTGCTGTCGAAGGACAGGTTTTTGGAGATGTGCACCCCTAGGAATTTGAAACTGCTAACCATCTCCACCCCGGCTCAGTTGTTGCTGACAGGAGTGTGTACAGTACTTTGTTTCCTGAAGTCAATGACCAGCTCTTTAGTTTTACTGGCATTTGGAAGGTCCAATGCACGTAGGAATTACACAATAAAAGGTAGAACTCCTGCGAGTACTGACAGGCAGAGACAAGCAGATCCGCCGATCACTGAACGCGGCAACACAGGTGGAGAAGGTAGTCAAGAAGGCATACGGCATGCTGGTCTTCATCGGTCGGGGCATGAATAAAAAAATTGGCATGTCATGTTGTAGCTGTACAGGACCTTAGTTAGGCCTCATTTGAAATATGGTGTACAATTCTGGTCGCCACACTATCAGAAGGATGTGGATGCTTTGGAGAGGGTACAGTTTAGGATGTTGCATGGAATGCGGGCAATAGCTGTGCAGAGAGGTTAAATAAACTCACTGGAACGACGGAGGTTGAGGGCAATCTGATAGAGGTCTGCAAGATTATGAGTGGCATGGACAGAGTGGATAGTCAGATGCTTTTTCCTTGGGTAAGAGAGTCAAGTACTGGGGGACATAGGTTTAAAGTGCGTGGTGAAAAGTTTAGAACTGATGTGCAAGGCAAGTTTTTTTATACAGCGAGTGGTAAATATGTGGAACACGTTACCTGGGGAGGTGGTGGAAGCAGGTACGATAGCGGCATTTAAAAGGCATCTAGACAAATAGATGAATAGGGTGGGAATAGAAGGATATGGACTCTAAGTGCATATGACTCATAGAATCATAGAATTTACAGCGCAGAAGGAGGCCATTCGGCCTATCGTGTCTGCACCGGCCCTTGGAAAGAGCACCCCATTCAAGCACACGCCGCCTCCACCCCATCCCCTTAACCCATGAACTCCAATTAACCTTTTTTGGACACTAAAGGCAATTTAGCATGGCCAATCCACCTAACCCGCACATCATTCCACCTGCCGCTCTTGTATTTTTAAACAGCATAAAACCCATCATATTTCTACCTCTCTACAATATAGAAGAAGTGTCATATTGGACTTGAAAGTTAACTCTTTCTCTCTTGACCGATGCTGCAGGTCTGTTGAGTTTTTCCAGCACTTGTTGTTATGGAAATGTGACACCCTTGTTCAAAAATTTTGAAAAGTTAAGCCCAGCAAGTACAGGCCAGTCAGTTTAACTTTGGTGGTGTCGAAGCTTGCAGAAATTCCAGACAAAATGAATCAACGGTTCGACAAATACGGGTTAATTAAGAAAGGCCAGCATAGATTTACAGGTAGATTGCATTTAACTAACGTTCTGGTGTTTTGTGAGGTTACAGAGAGTGTTGATGAGAGTAATGTTGTTGACATGGTGTACATGGACTTCTAAAAAGCATGTGATACAAGTGCTGGACAACAGACATGAGCAACATTAGAGCTCATGGAATAAAAGAGCCAGTAAGAAATATAGTATGAAATTGGCCGAGTGACAGGAAACATAAAATATAAGAACTATGAGCAGTAGGCAATTCAGCCCCTCGAGCCTGCTCCGCCATTCAATACAATCATGGCTGATGTCATCTCGGTCTCAACTCCTTTCGTGGAGTAGTGATTAATGGATGTTTTCCGACTGAAACAAGGTTTATACTGTAGTTCCTTGGAGGTCAGCATTAGGACCCCGCTCTTCCTAATTTTTATTAGTGATCTAGATCTTGGTGTACAGACACAATTCCAAAATTTGCCAACCAAACTTGGAAACATTACGAACTGTGAGGAGAATATTGTAGAATTTCAAAAGGACAGACAGTTGTTGGCTGAGGTGGATAAGTGAGAGATTAAATTTAACGCAAGGAAGTGTGAAGTGATTCCGTCTAGCAGAAAGAATGTGGAGAAACAGTACAAAATAAAGGATAAAAGGGGTGCAAGAGCAGAGGGATCTGGGTGTATCGTTGAAGGTGGCAGAGCAAGTTGAGAGAGCATTTAACAAAGCACCCAGTATCCTAGGCTTTATTAATAGGGGCACAGAGTATAAAAGGGAGATTTTATGGCATAGTGGGTAACATCCCTGTTTTTCAGTCAGAAGCTCCGGGTTCAAGACCCGCTCAAGGACTTGATGACCAAAGAAGCTGCATTCGTAACACAGCCAAACAGGTTGAGTATCAATCTGCAAATCCTTCCACCATATGCCAATGACAGGCTGACAGAAAAGATTTCCCGTTAGGCATGTAACGAGAATAAAATTGGAGCCTCTATCATCATGACTGATAGCTCTGGGGGCAACCCAGTGGTTGCACTACTGCCTCATGGCGCCGAGGTCCCAGGTTCAATCCCGGCTCTGGGTCAATGTACGTGTGGAGTTTGCATATTCTCCTCGTGTTTGCATGTGTTTCGCCCCCACAACCCAAAGATGTGCAGGTTAGGTGGATTGGCCACACTAAATTGCCCCTTAATTGGAAAAATAAATTGGGTACTCTAAATTTTAAAAAGTGGTTATTTATCTCATTGCTGTTTGTGGCACTTTGTCTTATGTAAATTGGCTAGTACATCTGCCTGCATTCAACAGCGATATCGCTTCAGAAGTAATTGTTGGTTCTGAATTGCTTTAGGCCATTCCAAGGTTGTGAAAAGCACTCAGACAAATAATAGTTCTGCCTTAAGAGAAATATGAAATGTTTTTCTGTCATTTAAGTACATTCACATAATAGGTCACCTCCAAATCACTCCTACTTGTCGTCACAATTAGGATGAGATACGTTATGTAGTCACAGCCTGCTGGCAATGAAAGTTACAAAACAGTTTCTGGAGAGAAGGGACTGACGACTGTGGTTGGCAAGGTGAGGGAGCTGGGGCTGGGGTAAATAGACAAGTGAAGTTAGCATGGATTGCATGCCGCTAATTATTAATTAATCTTAAATTTATCAAAAGCAAGTGATTACTGGAAATGAAAGTATTATAGCATGCCAAATGAAACACAAGAGAGATGAAAGTACTGCTATTTACCAGCACTTGGCCCACAACTTGCAACTATCATTGGAAAGTGTTGGACCGCTGGAATTAAAGTGCATTTACCTGCTCTTGAAAGCTTTGTGGAACCTTCGAAAGCCAGAACTGCTAGGAGCCTGTAGCGAAAGACTGCCCCCAGGCCCCAGGGTGGTATAATAGCGTCGAACTCAAGGAGGTCACTGGGGGGGTTTGGTGGATGTTGGGGTGTTCAGATGTTGGTGGGGAATAAGTTGGAAGTCGGGGGAGGGGGGTTGGATGACAGGGATGGGTGTCGGGGATGGCTGAGGTTGGATGTCGGGGATGGGGTGGAGATGTGTGTCAGGCCCACAGGTTTGGGAGGGTTTCAGGCAGCTGGGGTAATCCTCTGGGATCAGGAGGAGGTGTGCCCCATGCGGTACTTGGGCTGCTTGTTTAATAGCTACCATGAAGTAGCTTTATATTTTCTAATCTTTTCAGATAAATATTAACCTAACACTGGCAGAACTATTCGGTTAGTGACTTAAATCTTTGTCAGGTCGGTTCCAGCACAGCGCAATTTCCCACGGGAAGTTCACGGCTGGTTTAGCACAGTGGGCTATGACACCAGGCTTGTAATGCAGAACAAGATCAGCAGCGCGGGTTCAATTCCCACTCCAGCCTCCCTGAACAGGCGCCGGAATGTGGCGACTAGGGGCTTTTCACAGTAACTTCATTAAAGCCTACTTGTGACAATAAGCGATTATTATTATTATTATTATTATTATTATTAATTGCCACCTAAACCATGACCTGGGAAGCTCCCAGACGGATACCCCAGCGCATCTTGGTGGTGGCCCCCAAAATCCAATGCTAGGGAGCCAGAAAGTTACGGGCCAAAATGTGTAATTACCTTTCTAAAAACACCTCGAGAAATTTCATGCAAGGATGAACTCTGATCTTGCATGGAGTGCAATTAGAGAACGAAAAATATAGAATCATAGCTCATGGTGCCTGTGATAATTTGACCCTCCTTCACCAATAGAAGCACAGGACTGCTGACTTTGTCTTGTCCATGCGTGTTCATGGTGGCTAAGTAATAAAAATCACAGCAAACTATTAGGCTCAATTATAAAATGAATAACAGATCCACAAAATTCTCAAATTCTATTCATACAGATAGATTTGACATGTTGATACCGATTTAAAATTAACTTTCTCAATACCAAGTAAAAATATTGCTGTGCATACCCTCTTAGTCACACATGCATTTTATCTTTGTAGAACCACGAGAGGTACCTGGAGGCCAATGACAATGGGGAGGTCCGAGTGGGGACGGTCTGGGAGGCATTGAAGGCGGTGATGAGGGGGGAACTGATCTCCATCCGAACCCATAGGGAGAGGGGGGAGCAGAGGGAGAGGGAGAGACTGATAGGGGAGATGATGCGGGTGGATAGGAGATATGCGGAGGCTCCAGAGGAGGGATTGCTGGGGGAGAGGCGTAGCCTTCAGGCCAGATTCGACCTATTGACTACCAGAAAGGCGGAAGCTCAGTGGAGGAAAGCACAGGGGGCGGTGTATGAGTATGGGGAGAAGGCGAGCAGGATGCTGGCACACCAGCTCCGAAAGCGGGACGCGGCCAGGGAGATTGGGGGAGTGACGGATAAGGCTGGGAAGATGGTGCGGAGGGGAGTAGATGTTAATGGGGTCTTCAGAGACTTCTATGGGGAACTGCACCGGTCGGAACCCCCGGTGGAGGGGGGTGGAATGGGGCGCTTCTTGGACAAGCTGCGATTCCCGAGGGTGGAGGAGGAGCAGGCGGAGGGACTGGGGGCGCCGATCGAGCTGGAGGAGGTGGTCAAAGGGATAGGGAGCATGCAGTCAGGAAAGGCGCCGGGGCCGGATGGGTTTCTGGCGGATTTTTATAAAAGGTATTTGGACCTGTTGGGCCCCCTGTTGGTCCGGACCTTTAACGAGGCAAGGGGGGGGGGGGGGGGGGGGGGCTTTGCCCCCAACTATGTCATGGGCGCTGATTTCCTTGATCCTGAAGCGGGACAAGGACCCTCTGCAGTGCGGGTCATATAGGCCGATTTCGCTGCTAAACGCCGAAGCTAAGCTGCTGGCAAAGTTCCTGGCCACTAGAATAGAGGATTGCGTGCCCGAGGTCATTCATGAGGACCAGACGGGGTTTGCGAAGGGAAGGCAGTTGAATGCGAACGTGCGAAGACTCCTCAATGTCATTATGATGCCAGCCATGGAAGGGGAGGCGGAGATAGTGGTGGCATTGGATGCGGAGAAGGCCTTTGAGTGGGAGTATTTGTGGAAGGTGCTGGAGAGGTTTGGGTTTGGGGAGGGGTTTATCCGGTGGGTGAGGCTGCTCTACGAGGCCCCGATGGAGACTGTAGCCACAAATAGGAGGAGGTCGGCGTACTTTCGGCTGTACCGGGGGACGAGACAGGGGTGCCCCTGTCCCCCTTGCTCTTCGCGTTGGCGATTGAGCCCCTGGCCATGGCATTGAGGGAGTCAGGGAACTGGAGGGGCCTGGTGCGGGGTGGGGAGGAGCATCGAGTGTCGCTGTATGTGGACGACCTGTTGCTGTATGTGGCAGACCCGGTGGGGGGGATGCCGGAGGTGATGAGGATTCTTAGTGAATTTGGGGGTTTCTCTGGGTATAAGTTGAACCTGGGCAAGAGTGAGTTGTTTGTGGTGCATCCGGGGGATCAAGAGGAGGGGATTGGTAGGCTCCCACTGAAGCAGGCAGGGAAGAGCTTCAGGTACCTAGGGGTCCAGGTGGCTGGGAGTTGGGGGGCCCTGCACAAGCTCAACTTCACAAGGTTGGTGGAGCAGATGGAGGAGGAGTTTAAGAGGTGGGATATTTTACCGCTGTCACTGGCGGGGAGGGTGCAGTCCGTTAAGGTGACGGTGCTCCCGAGGTTTTTGTTCCTGTTCCAGTGCCTCCCCATCCTTATCCCGAAGGCCTTTTTTAGGAGGGTCAACAGGAGTATTACGGGATTTGTGTGGGCGCATGGGACTCCGAGGGTTCGAAGAGTGTTCCTGGAACGGGGCAGGGATAGCGGGGGGGTTGGCGTTGCCCAATCTCTGTGGGTACTATTGGGCTGCCAACGCAGCGATGGTGCGTAAGTGGGTAATGGACAGGGAAGGGGCAGCATGGAAGAGGATGGAGGTGGCGTCCTGTGTGGGCACGAGCCTGGAGGCGCTGGTAACGGTGCCGCTGCCGCTCCCTCCAACGAGGTATACCACGAGCCCGGTGGTGGCGGCTACCCTCAAAATTTGGGGGCAATGGAGACGACACAGGGGAGAAGTGGGGGGCTCGATGGAGGCCCTGATACGGGGGAACCATCGGTTTGTCCCAGGGAGCATTGATGGCGGATTTCTGGGCTGGCACAGGGCAGGGGTTAGGAGGTTGAGGGACCTGTTTGTGGAGGGGAGGTTCGTGAGCATGGGGGAGTTAGAGGGGAAGTTTGGGCTACCCCGGGGAACATGTTTAGGTACATGCAGGTGAGGGCGCTTGCCAGGCAGCAGGTGGAGGGGTTCCCCTTGCTGCCCCCACGGGGTGCGGGATCAGTTGCTCTCGGGGGTGTGGGTTGGAGGAGGGAGGATTTCGGACATATACCAGGTGATGCAGGAGGTAGACGAGGCCTCGGTGAAAGAACTGAAGGGTAAATGGGAAGAGGAGCTGGGTGAGGAAATTGAGGAGGGGACGTGGGCGGATGCCCTGGAGAGAGTGAATTCCTCCTCTTCCTGTGCGAGGCTTAACCTCATACAGTTCAAGGTGCTGCATAGGGCCCACATGACTGGGACGAGGATGAGTAGGTTTTTCGGGGGCAAGGACAGGTGTGCTAGGTGCTCGGGGAGCCCAGCGAACCACGCCCATATGTTCTGGGCGTGCCCAGCGCTGGGGGAGTTTTGGAAGGGGGTAGCAAGGACCGCGTCGAGGGTGGTGGGATCCAGGGTCAAGCCAGGCTGGGGACTCGCAATTTTTGGGGTTGCAGTGGAGCCGGGAGTGCAGGAGGCGAAAGAGGCCGGTGTCCTGGCCTTTGCGTCCCTAGTAGCCCGGCGGAGAATTCGTCTTCAGTGGAAGGATGCGAGGCCCCCAAGCGTGGAGGCCTGGATCAATGATATGGCGGGGTTCATTAAATTGGAGAAGGTGAAATTTGCCCTGAGGGGATCAGCACAAGGGTTCTTTAGGTGGTGGCAGCCTTTCCTGGACTTCCTGGCGGAACGGTAGGGAAACAGGCCGGCAGCAGCAGCAACCCGGGGGGGGGGGGGGGGTTTGGATTGGTGGGAGGGAGAACTGTGTACATGGGTTTGTGGGATGTGGCGGGTGTTATCTCTTTCCCTTTTGTTCTTCGGGTGTTCTTGTGTTTTTTTCTTTTGTTTGTAGTTGCTTTTGAAGTTGGGTGGGCACTGTTCTTGGGGGTGTTACCGCGGTTGTTTTGTTAATAGAGTTGAGATGTTTATATTTTGTAAAAATTTCAATAAAAATTATAAAAATAAAAAAAAATCTTTGTAGAACCAAGATCAGCCAGCCATTGGAAAATTGTTAGACATAACCAGTATAAAGAAGCAGGTCCACTGAAACCGATTCACATTCTGCTGAAATACAGCTCCCTCTATGGTTCTAGTTAGCACAACAATTTTTTTTTTATTCGTTCATGGCACTTGGATGTTACTGGCTGTGCCAGCATTTATTGCCCTGTCAAGCACATTGCTGTGGGTCCAGAGTCACATATAGGCCAGACCAGGTAAGGATGGCAGATTTCCTTCCCTAAAGGACATTAATGAACCAGATGGGTTTTACGACAATCAACAATGGTTTCATGGTCATCACCAGATTTTTTATTAGAGAGTTTATTGAATTCAAATTTCACCATCGGCAGTGGTGAGACTTGAACCTGGGACCCCAGAGTAAACTGTCACTCTAGTGACAGTACCACTATACCATCACCTCCCCCTTTGTAATGTTATGGGCCAGGGTTTAGAGAACCCCGAAGTGTATCATGGAGTTCACCTGACCCACAACTTTTAATAGATTGTGGTATGGGGAGCACACTGCCCACTCTACAGGTGTGTACAGCAGAAATGGAAAAGTAATTTTTAAAACAAAACAATGTTTATTCTATGAATTCAAGTTAACCTTTTTAAAACCTACAGTGAACATCTTAGCAACCATCAATTAAAATACAACCCCAAAGAATACAACACTATGTAATCCTTAATAACTTCCCAAACAACATCCAGAAGACCAACGAAACACCTTTTAACAGAAGCACATTAGGTTTACATTCACTACTGAGAATATTTATAATTCTGAATCCACCAAATGATCAAGAGATAGTCTTTTCATGGCAGATAGATCAACAGTATACCCGCTGTCTGGCTTCAGCTCCAACACTGAAAACGAAACTAAAACACACCTGCAGCAAACAGCCTAAAACGAAAGTAAAAAGCTGCCAGGCAGCCCAGCTCCACCCACACTCTGACATCACTTCAGTAATATGAGCAGCCTAACATTTCATAAAGCGGCATTCTCATGAAAGTAACCCGACATATAAAATCAGATCAGTTCGCAGCAAGAAGTTAATACTTAATAGTGACTTAATAGTTGGTTTGGCGCAGTGGTACGTCATCAGCACTAAAAAATTGCCAAACCTATGTCTTTTGGACAGTGTTAATTTCAGCAAGGTATTTTTTTTTAAAGTTGCAATTCTAAGGTGTGTGGACTGAGTGAGACACATTGTGGTACTCATGACTATTCAAAGCACAAATCTCCAGTCACAGCCATGCTGTCGAAAGTACGCAGACAGGTAATTTCGCAGAGATCATAGAATTTACAATGCAGAAGGAGGCCATTTGGCTCATTGAGTCTGCACCAGCTCTTGGAAAGATCACCCTACCCAAGCCCATACCTCTACCCTATCCCCGTAACCACATCCAAGCTTTTTGGACACCAAGGGCAATTTAGAATGGCCAATTCACCCAATCTGCACATCCTTGGACTGTGGGAGGAAACCGAGCACCAGGAGGAAACCCACACAGACACGGGGAGAACGTGCAGACTCCACACAGACAGTGATTCAAGCTGGGAATTGAACCTGGGACCCTGCAGCTGTGAAGCAACTGTGCTAATGACTGTGCTACCATGCCCCTCCCCCACCCCTGCGCTTCTAGGGAGAGCAAACCTAAGGTACAGTCACTCACTCTCATGCACCTTTGGTGTTTTGTGCACCACACATCTACGAAGTGCCTTGGAATATTTTTCTACATTAAAATGCAATAAAAGCACAATTTCTTTCTTGTCATATCTGGAACCCAAAAGGAATGAGGGATTATAAGTGTAGCCAAGAACGTCAACAGGATAGTGAACAGGTACAACCGCAAAGTACAAAGCAAAGGATGCAAAATTGGAATATTACCGAGGAAGCTGCATTACTTGTCTGTCCAAAGTTGGTTAATTAACAGAGAGAAAGGCAAGACCGACAGTTATCCTATTTGTAATAAGATTTTTTTAACTTCAGAAGAAACACAAATCACGTGAACTGGCAGGATGACAATCAAATAAAGACAGTTCATTTCACTCATTCGAAGGCTGATTCTTACACAACTGATACAATAAGTCTGAACTTCATCTACAATGGCATTTAATACGGAGTACAATCTTCCAAAGATTACATTGTGCTTGTGTGGCAAGTGTAATTTTATATCTGAAATGCTGCTTCTTCACTTTTTAACATGTTTTGAACAGTTAGGCCAATTGACCTTCTATTTGTGTATCTGGGAGGACTAAAAACAGTACAGAAAGCATTAAGAGGGAAATCAAGAATTTGATTTCCAGACCAGCTTGTCAATTTCATAATTGTAGACATGTTGTAAGATAAGTTCACTCCATGAAATAGATTGCAAATTTGAATTAATTTATTACAAAATTTATATTTCATCGCTAAAATTATGTAAGGGATTGTAAAGTAGACAGACTATTTACAAATTGTGACTTGGTCTGTTGTGAAATGGTAAACTTAGATGCCAAGCTGGATTGTGGAACGCAACTGAGAAGTGTAGTGTAGAAATTTTCATAGCAACACAAATAGGAACATGCCAATGAAAGGAAAAGAAACTCACACATGGGAGCATAGGAAAGGCAAGCATGGTGCAGGGTAAGGCAAAATTTGAAACGGAACGTAACAGAATGCATTATGCAATATTATCTGAAAACATTGAAAATAGATAATTATACTTTTATCTATGTCTATTAAGAAAAGGAAGTTCTAACTGCTGAGACCACTGAAGCCTGACAATTGTGCAAGCTCAACAGATCATAGAGTCTGATATGTGGTCTTTTGAAAGACCACAGTATTTGTGTAATGTAACGCTCTGTGCTTTTATGTAATAATTCTTGGAAGGTAATGAATGAAGCTGGAGTTATAAGTAGCTGTCAAACTGCACAATCATCAGTGTCAAGTTTTAGACGGTTTCTTACACGTCATAGCATTTGAAAATGAAAAATGAAAATCGCTTATTGTCACAAGTAGGCTTCAAATGAAGTTACTGTGAAAAGCCCCTAGTTGCCACATTCCAGCTCCTGTTCGGGGAGGCTGGTACGGGAATCGAACCGTGCTGCTAGCCTGCCTTGGTCTGCTTTAAAAGCCAGCGATTTAGCCCAGTGTGCTAAACCAGCCCACAATGTAATAATTTCCTCTACAATGCATTAAATGCATCATATTTAATGAATGGCAATCCACGTGCGTGACACTGAATTACTATTCTGGATAGCCCTTTGAAGACAACAATTAAAATGCTCCATGGAAATCCCATTATATAGATTATATTTAGAAATTCCTGAAACAAATAAATTTCAGACCAACGGAATGTTTTTGGATTCAGGGAGCGAGCAAAGTGCATCTTGCTAATCCACAATATTTCATACCTTCTCCTCTTTTCCTGAAGTCAGCTTCAGTACGTTGACTCCAACAGCGGCCAGAGACCAATTAAGCTGGTTCAATGCCTAATGAGCAGCAATTACCCAAGAGATAAACAATTTTGATAGCACTGCACGCCCCACGCTTTCAAAGAACCTCAACTACTCAGAGAAGTTGGCTGCAAAGTGGGAAATTGGATAAGATAGAATCTGAGGGTTTTCTCGGGGTCTTCCACTCCGCCTCCTTTGAGGTTCTTGTCTCAGCAGCACACCGATACCCCAGTCACATGAAGGCTTTCGGCACGCTGATTGTTTTTCCATCCTCCTCAACCCATCCGCAAACTATAATTAAATGGCGAACCTGGAGGCAGCCTGCTATTTGGTCACTTTCTGGAAAATGACCAGGAAGGTGTGGTGCTCCTATAGTGAGATTACAGACCCTTAAATGGTACCAATGGTCAGAAACATGCAATGTCTGGAAAATTCAGAGCAACAAGTCAGGTGAACGCGGGATGAAATCTCTACCTATGTTTTGTATCTATAAAGTGTAATATGTGGAGTGCAGTCAAAACAAGTGATGAACAAATTCTCAAGTATGAAGAAAACAATCCTTTGTCACTTTCTTGAATTGGGCACATGAACAGCACATCCCTTTAAAATTATGTTACATTCTCATTCTTCAAACAGAACCGTGACCAAATGATGCTATTTGGAAGATGCTATTAAAGGACTATTTTGAGCTTGACTCTCCATCTGCCATTACCCAATCAAAAGGTTGGAGGGTCAAGTGCCTTTTTTGGGTCCGAAAAGAAAAATCCAGGCTGGTACTCCAGAGTAGTATGGAAGGAGACTTGTAGTATCAAAGGAGCTATCTTTTGCCTGATATGTTAAACGCAGAAACTGTCTACTCTTTCAGATTGACATTAAAGATCTCATGCCACTATTTCAAAGAATGTTAGGCATGGGCAAGGCAGACCTACTTGGGACCTACCATGTAATGTATATAATAGTTATTGTAAATAAACTAAGTTTCTTTGAACTACTCGGCGTGGACTCCTTCATGACATTATAAAAAAGTCCATATTGAAAATGTCTGAAGTGGTGGTAGACTCCTCATGATTCAGGTAGAGTCCAAGCTACAAGTGACTTCTTGTGGATCCTTTCATTACTGAAGAGCTCGACATGGATGTCCACAGGACTTACAGTTCATGTAGATGTTGTTGGTGCTTGGATAAACTTCTGAAGCTGCACCACTTCTGGCCATGTTGGATTTTGAGAGCTTGGTGTGGATGGCCCCAGAATCATGCTGAACCAAATTTCAGCCCTCATCTCCACATGGGCCAGTCAGTTGTAGTGCTTTCCGAGAGGGGTGGTTTGCAATTCAGAAGTTTGTATGGCTGTTTTTCAAGGTGTACTTGTATCGTTCATGCTGACCACCTTGATGTTGTGTGTTCTGAGACAGGTCCCCATTGAAGATGATCTGCTAAGAGATTCTGTAGCCATCCATGTGGGTCTGCTCATTTAAGTTCAATTTTCTCCAGGATGGTATTCATGCTGCTCCCTCCTCAGCCCAGCACTACGAAGGACCTCGTTGTTTGTGATTTTGTCCTGCCATAGAATTTTCATGACAGACATGCAGTGTTTTTGGTGGTAGTGCCCAGAGCTTTGATGTGGCACCAGCAGACTCAGGATTCTATACCATACAGCAGAACAGAACGAACAATGGACTGGTAGTGAGAGATTTTAGGCTTTTGCTTACGCATTCTGCTTCCAGACACAGCCATGGAGTTAACCATAGGCAGATCTTGTTTTCTGGATACATGCACTTTTCTCTTCATCAATAACGACGTCCATAGAAAGGACACTACCAAGGTATGGAAATTTTTATATAACCTTTGACTAAAGTCACAAATAGTTATGCCTGGTACTTCATGGGATGTGCCTGGTGCTGGCTGAAACATAACATCTTTCTGGAGACAGTCATTTGGACACAACTGATTTTGGCAGAACCTGTGAACTTGTTCACCATAGGTTGGATGCCTTCACTGTTTAAAGCAGTTTGGGTATCTGCATACAGAAGCCCTTTGATTACTGCCTCTGTGACTTTGGCAGAGGCACACCGTCTGGAGAAATTAGAGCTTATCTGAACGAAGCCTAATGTTGTAGCCTGCAGGCAAGCCTCCATAAGCAAACAGGAGATTGAAGTGTTCGGGAGCTAAAACGCAGCGTTGCTTTGGTTGTCACAAAGGCATCTTACCACAGGCGCAAACACATCCAGCCATGCCATCATGCAGTTGGTGCAGGATTTTGAAAAATTTGTATAGGCATCTTAGCTTGGAGAGCAAATACAACATACCATAGGTACATAGGAACATAGGAGTAGGCGCCAGGTCGACACACAGTTAAAAATTTTACTTCGGTCAATCAACACCATACGTAGGTCCTGATTTACTTACAGCCATCTTCAAGAATATCTGGGATCAGGATAAAAGTTCCACAAGGCCTCAGGAATGCCAACACAGTAAGCATCAGGAAGCATAAAGTATCCCAAAACATATATTGCAACTACTGAGGAACCAACCTGTTTTCACTTGCAGGAAAGATCCTCACAATAATTCTATTAAACCACCTAATTAGACAGCCTCATAGATGGTGTCCGCCGAAATCATATTGTAGTTGTAGGGTTAACCATGGGACAACTGATATGATGTTGCAGCAAGACAGCTACAAAAGAAATGCAGAGGGTAACATCATGGACACTCTCATCTACCCTGTTAGCAAAATCTCTTCAAAAACAAACTTCATTACTTAGTCAGATATAACCTACCCCATGCAAATCCATGCTCACTCTTTAATCAGTTCACACTTGTTCAAATGCATAGCGACTCCATTCCTGTTATCAACTCTGTCCTTGTGGGTAGATTCCAGATAGACCGGGTCTAATCCAAAGTTAGAATACATTTAGCTTAAGTTCAGTTGCTTTAATATTTGCTATGATGTGGAGATGCCACACTATATTGGGATGGGTACAGTAAGAACAGCTCTTACTGTTAATACTTGGTCGCATTATGAAAAATGAAAATCGCTTATTGTCACGAGTAGGCTTCAATGAAGTTACTGTGAAAAGCCCCTAGTCGCCACATTCCGGCGCCTGTCCGGGGAGGCTGGTACGGGAATTGAACCGTGCTGCTGGCCTGCTTGGTCTGCTTTAAAAGCCAGTGATTTAGCTTGGTGAGCTAAACCAGCCCCTAAACCAGCATTAAACCAAAATGTACTGAAATAATATGAATAATTTACAAATAGCAACACATTTAACTTGTTCTTAGATTAAGATACGTCTTCAGATAGCAAGCAGCTGGCTATCTGATCTTCCTCGTCCATTTTTCTCTTACCAGAATTTCAACAAAACTATAAATCTGAATGGACAAACTGATTTTAGTTTATTAATATTTTGAATATCCTTTATAAGTACAGCTTGACTTAAAATGAAAAGCTGCTCTACTGAGAGAAATCATTTAATGGTTCCAAGAATTGTATCCGATTTATGTCAATTACTTTTACGAGAAGAGACCATATTCACCTCCCTTTACCCATAAGTCAGGACTTAGAAGGCCAAAGGAAATGCAGAATGCCCCATAAATATAATTGACTACCAAGAACTTCAGTAAACCATTTACATGTAAGCCACCAATTTGCTTTCCCATATTGAGTGCTGAACTTCCTCTATTTGTTCATGCTAGTATGAGTCAGTTAGGCTTAGTGAAAATGGAACTTTGTAGTGATCCATGATAAATGAGATTAAAAACGCAAATGAAAGACTTGAAATTCAATTAACTTGCTCAAAAAAGCAGTTCATAATAACCTTCATCCTAAATCCAAATTACATTGAACTCAAAATTACACAAAATTAAATAGTATTGTAAAGTACACCATGCGGTGTTCGACTGTCACTGATTTAGCAGTTTGTATTATATTAATAAGATGCTCAAAACTATTTGTCAAAAATGTTTTCAAACAATACGTTCTTTCTTTCTTTTTATTTATTTATTTATTTAAATTTAGAGTTCCCAATTCATTTTTTCTAAGGAGCAATTTAGCGTGGCCAATCCACCTAACCTGCACATCTTCGGGTTGGGGGGGGGGGGGGGGGGAGACTCACGCAGATACGGGGAGAATGTGGAAACTCCACACGATGACCCACAGCCGTGATCGAACCTGGGACCTCGGCGCTGTGAGGCAACAGGGCTAACCCACTGCACCAACATGCTGCCCGGTTCTCTCTTTATTAAGACTATCTTCATTCTTCAAACAAGAGTTCTCCATAAGAGGTCTCTTCCAATCAGTTTCTGGGAAATATGCCCTCAGCTCTCTTGGCGGAAATCACACTCAACACAAACTTCAGTTCTAGGCCCAATCATCTTCAGTTGCTTCAGAAATTATGCTTCCTCCATCATAACGTCAGAATTGGGGATGTTCCCTGGTGATTGCACCATGTTTTATGCCATTCGCAACTCCTCAGGTACTGAAGGAATCTGTGCCCAAGTGCAGCAAGACCTGGACAAAATTCAGGCTTGGGCTGATGAGTGGCAAGTAACATCCATGCTTCATAAGTGCCAGGCAATGACCATTTCCAACAAGATACACATGAATCAGATGAGAGGGGAAAGCAGGATTGTGTCAAGTGAAGCAAGAGAGGATGATGCCTGCATAGCTCTCTGCTCTTAAGATTTTAAAACTTATTAGAGGAAATTATAGAAGAGAAACTATCCTCCTGGACAAGATATACGTCTTAAAGCCATATCACCAGTACGGTAGCACAGTGGTGAGCATTGTTGCTTCACAGCGGCAGCCACCCAGGTTCGATTCCGGCTTGGGTCACTGTCTGTGCGGAGTCTGCAAGTTCCCCCCGCGTCTGCGTAGATTTCCTCCCACAGTCCAAAGAATTGCGGGTTACGTGGATTGGTCCGTAGTGTCCAAACGTTAGGTGGGTTGCTGGGTTACGGGGATGGGGTGAAAACGTGGGCTTCAATAGGGAGCTCTTTCAGGGGCAAATGTAGACTTGATGGGCCGAATGGCCTCCTTCTGCACTGTAAATTCTATGATTCTATGATCTGCACCACGAGGAGTCTAACACAGGCCTACACCGTAAAACATGTTCACCATCTGACATAACGGGAGGAGCATGTCAATGATATTGTATTATTCCATATTGACAGACAATGAAATAGTCAGCCCCCTGTTTGGGGTCAAAAACTTTGGAACAGGAAGCAAAGGTCACATACTGCAGTATCATCAGCACCCAGAATACATAGCCATGATAAGTGAAATGACTTGGGTGGTCTGTGACTTGAAAGGTTGAACCCACAGAGGTCTGCCATTATAACATAACTGAATGCACAAAACCGGAGTGTGGCTTTATCTTGGACCACCAGGACCAAACTGGACTTTTGACAGTAAATAGAGGAAAATAATTTCCTTTTTATTCAGCTTACAGATGGAAAGGAGAATATTACAGAACTAATAGCTATTAAGAACGTCAATTTGGGAATTTGATCATCTTTTATTTCAGATAATTATTGCTTTACCCCTACTTCGCCAGTTCATTCTTACACGGTATGTATGATCATCAATTTAATCTCACAGCCAGGGATGATATGAAGGAACAACTGCATAAATGTGTTGCTCGATTTGGACATCATTTTCTTCCATTGCTTGAACACCTGACTAAATTGACAGAAAGGGGACTTCCGGTGGCGACCATGGTGTGAGTGGTCGCACATTTGGTAGCTCCCGCTCGTTGTGGACCTTTTGCCCCAATTTACGGTGGATTTGATCGACAAAAGGGACTGGTGAAGTAGAAGACGAGGATTCCCCAACAGTGTATGGATTTGTGGACCAGAAGTGATCTGAAAAGAAGAGAACGTTGGTCGAAGACGGTAGTGGAGCCTGCGACACAGGGGAATATGGTGGAAAGTCAGGGGCCGATGCTGCCGGCCCAGTGGTCAACGGAGCAACTGGTGGTCTTTCTCCAGGAGAAATTTGCTCAGCAGAGAAAAGAATACCTGGATCCGATTAAGATGGGGATTGATCGTGTGGAGCAGACTCTGGAAACCCAGGGCCAGGTGATCATAAAGGTGGAAGAAGCGGTGGCTGAGAACGACGATCAGCTAGCCGTGATGGCGGTGGAGATGGGGCTGATTAAGGACCACCAGAAGAGGCTGCAAGATAAAGTGGAGGACCTGGAGAACAGATCGCGTAGACAGAACCTGAGGATCGTTGGTCTGCTGGAGGGCAGCAAGGGATCGGACGCAGGTGCATAAGTGGCGCGTATGTTCGAGAAGCTGCTGGGGGAAGGTGCGTTTGCTTGGCCCTTGGAGGTGGACAGGGCGCTTATGAGGAAGCTGCTGAGGAACGAGCCGCCGAGGGCGATGGTGGTACGAATGCACTGGTTCCTAGATAAGGAACGGATCTTGAGGTGGGCCAGGCAGACGAGGAGCTGTTTATGGGAAGGAAATGAACTGCGTGTCTATCAGGACCTGGGTGTGGAACTGGCCAAAAGAAGGGCGAGCTTTAATAAAGTGAAATCTGCCCTCTTTAAGAAGGGCGTGAAGTTTGACATGTTGTACCCAGCACGTTTGTGGGTCACTTATGAGGGCCAAGAACTTTACTTCGGAACGTCAGATGAGGTGATGAACTTTGTCAGGGACCGGGGATTGGCAGGTGATGGAGGACATTGAACTTGGGGGCGAGTAGTTGTGTTCATCATCAGCTGTTAAACTTCTTTTTGTCTTTTGTTTTTGTATGTATTGTTTTGTACTAAGTTTGGGGCCGATGCTCAGTTTTGTTTGCAGGTTAGCTTTGTTCTTAATGGGGGATGATGGGTGAAATTATCTTCTTTGTGTTTGTTGGGGATTGTAATGTTTGCATATGTATGTTCGAGAGGGGGGGGGAAAGAGAGAGAAGAGATCAGTGGTGGGTAGGATGCTTGGCACCATGGACAGGGGCTACCAGGCTAGGCTGGGCGGGCTAGCTCACGGAAGCGCAGTGAGGGGTGAGCAGAGTGATAAGTTTGTTGAGGGGCGGGAGGGGGGGGGGGTTGGGATTGTTATTTTGTTATGGGGGGTGGGGGGGGCGAGGGAGAGGGAGGGGCTATTGATCAGCTGACAGGGGAGGGACTGGTGCTTGGCGACAGAATGGGGGTCGATAATGGTGGGCGCCCGAGGGCAGGCCTGAAGAGCCGCGTGCTCGCGCATCTGAAGAGTTTGAAGGCAGACGTGGCACTGCTACAGGAGATACACTCGAGGGTGGTGGATCAGACTAGGCTGAGGAAGTGGTGGGTTGGGCAGGTATTCCATTCGATGCTAGACTCTAAAACTAGGAGGGTAGCGATTCTGATTAACAAGTGGGTGCCAAGTGGGGAGCATTGTGGCAGACTCGGGGAGTAGGTACGTTGCGGTGAGTGGGAAGCTGGAGGGGATGCTGGTGGTATTAGTGAACATCTATGCACCAAACTGGGACGACGCGTAGTTTATGCGGCGGGTGTTGGGGAAGATTCCGGACCTGGACTCGCATAGGCTGATCACGGGGGAGACTTTAATACGGTTATAGATCAGAGGCTGGTTTGGTTGTGTTCGAGGACAGGGAGGGTGTCAGCCGCGGCAAAGGAGCTAAAGGGGGTTTATGCAACAGATGGGAGGGGTAGATCCGTGGAGGCTTGGATGAGGCTTGGATGTGGGAGGTCCTGGGACGGTTTGGGTAAGGCTTTGTAGACTGGGTCCGGTTGCTGTACCAGGCACCGGTGGCGCTTGTACGGACGAACCAAGTGAACTAGGAGTATTTCAGGCTGCGCGGGGGACGAGGCAGGGATGTCCACTCTCCCCACTGTTGTTTGCCTTGGATATAGAGCCATTGGTGATGGTGCTGAGAGGCTTCAAAGGACTGGAAGGGGTTAGTCCAGGGGTGGGTGAAGGGAGCATCGGGTCTCCTATACCGAACTTTAGGAATTATTACTAGGCGGCAAATATAGCCATAATCAGGAAATGGGTAGTGCGGATGGGGTCGGTGCAGGAGCGGGTTGAGGCGACGTCATGTAGGAGCACAAGCTTAGGAGCACTGGTAACGGCACGTCTGCCGTTCTCGCCGGCTCGGTACTTCACAAGCCCGGTGGTGTTGGCAGCTGAGGGTGTGGAGACAATGGAGAAAGCATATGGGAGTCGAGGGCGCGTTGTGGGCTCCAATTCGTGGCAACCACCAGTTTGTGCCAGGGAGGTTGGTCGGGTATTTCGGAGGTGGCAAAGAGCAGGGATTGAGAGGCTGGGGATCTGTTTATCGATGGGAGATTTCCTTTAGTGAAGGATTTGGAGGAGGAGTTTGAACTGCCAGGAGGGAATGTGTTTTGCTACCTGCAGTTGAAGGACTTTGTACGAAGGCAGGTTTCGACCTTTCCTCTTCTACTGCCCCAGGGGATACAGGATAAGGTAGTTTCGAAAACGGCAGTGGGGGACGGGAAAGTCTTGGAAATTTATAAATAGCTCATGGAGTGGGAGGGAACCCAGATAGGGGAGGTAAAGCGCAAGTGGGAAGATGAGGTGGGTAAGGAGCTAGAGGCAGGTCTATGGGAGGATGCTCTAAATCAACACGTCCTCATCATTTAGGGCAGCACGGTAGCACATGTGGATAGCACTGTGGTTTCACTGCGCCAGGGTCCCAGGTTTAATTCCCTGCTGGGTCACTGACTGTGCGGAGTCTGCACGTTCTCCCTGTGTCTGCGTGGGTTTTCTCTGGGTGCTCCGGTTTCCTCCCACAGTCCAAAGACGTGCAGGTTAGGTGGATTGGCCATGCTAAATTGCCCTTAAGTGTCTAAAAAAGGTTTTTTAGGCATAAAATGGTGATACGGGAATCAATTTGCGTGGACCAAGTGAAGGGACACCAGTCCAGATCTTTAGAAACATAAGTGAAATTCCTATCACCACAGAGATCGTAACAGTAGCACTAGGTCAGGGACAGAGGCAAATTCCTGTCAGCATGGATCCTAGGAAGGTGCAGTGTTCTTCAGAGCAACCATGAGGCCTGTGATTATGTTCTGCTTCATCTGAACTGGCCGTCCATTTGAAGATGCGTAGTCTGTAGGGTTTTGTTAATAAGTATACATTAATTTTGTTTCCTCTTACTAGTTAAATGATAAGTTATAGCTTATAGATAAGCCTTTATTTAATTGACAAGCGTATTTTTAATTTTGAGTTGTTCAATAAACTTGGATATTACTTGCTAATTCAGCATCTCTAAATTTATCCCTAAGCTTCTCTGTAAATGACACATTTAATAGGGTGGGCTACTCTTAACAGGACTTTATATATTTTAGATTTGTTCCAGAGAACATTTGGCCACCAAGTCCTTACAACTCGCCCCAATGTCTTCCTTTCTCATTAAGAAGTCTTACAACACCAGGTTAAAGTCCAACAGGTTTGTTTCAAACACGAGCTTTCGGAGCGCAGCTCCTTCCTCAGGTGAATGGCGAGGTATGTTCCAGAAACATTTATATAGACAAAGTCAGAGATGCTGGACAATGCTTGGAATGCGACCATTCCATCTGCATAGCAGTTTAGTTCCTATTCAAAAGCAGTTCAGTTCCCATTCAAAAGGAGTTGAACAGATTAAGTTCCGGCTGAGTTTGGCTGGCTATCCTACAGAACAACACACTCTCTCCACCTTCAAGACACAACATCCTCCCCGTGTGTGCGTGGGTTTCCTCCGGGTGCTCCGGTTTCCTCCCACAGTCCAAAGATGTGCAGGTTAGGTGGATTGACCATGATAAATTGCCCTTAGTGTCCAAAATTTCTGTTAGTGTTGGGTGGGGTTACTGGGTTATGGGGATAGGGTGGAGGTGTTGACCTTGGGTAGGGTGCTCTTTCCAAGAGCCGGTGCAGACTTGATGGGCCGAGTGGCCTCCTTCTACACTGCAAATTCTATGAAAAAATTCTATGAAATCGGTGTAAAGAATGAGAATAGGTGTGCTCAATTATGTAATTTTATGATGGTATTTGCGGTCTCTTGTTGAAGCCTAGGAGATCTCTGGGCAACTGGGGACCCTGAAAGTTGGGAGTGTGGTTGACTGGAATTGGATTCGCGAGCAAGTTAATGGAAAATTAAAGTTAGAACAGTGTGGTCCATGGATTGGTGATGCACTTTGAAATCCAGGAAGAATCTATCAACGTGAAGTCATCCCTTCAGATGGAGAAACAGAATGCCAGAGCATTATTTAAATGGTTACAGATTGTGAAACGTTGAAACACAAAGGGACCTGGGTGCCCAACTACACCAGTCACTGAACGCAAGCATGCAGCTACAGCAAGCTGTTAGGAAAGTAAATGTTATGTTCACCTCCATTTCCAGAGGACTGGAATACAAGAGCAAGAATGTCTTACTGCAGCGGTACAGGGCCTTGGTGAGACCACACCTGGAGTACTGTGTGAAGTTTTGGTCTCCTTATCTAAGAAAGGATATATTTGCCAGAGAGGGAGTACAGCGAAGGTTCAGAAGAGTGATTCATAAGATAGCAGGATTGTCTTATGAGGTGAAATTGGGTCAACTGGGCCTGCTATCACTGGAATTTACAGGAATGAGAGAGGATCTAACTGAAATGTATAAAATTCAGACAGGACATGACAGGCTAGATGCAGGGTGGCACGGCAGTGCAGTGGTTAGCACTGCTGCCTATGGCACTGAGGACTCTGGTTCAATCCCGGGCCCGGGTCACTGTCTGTGTGGAGTTCGTACATTCTCCCCATGTCTGTGTGGGTCAAGTCCCCACAACCCAAAAAATGAGTTTAGGTGGAATGGCCACTTAATGGTGGAATGCCACTTAATTGGAAAAAAATTATTGGGTACTCTAAAGGTTTGATTCCCGGCTTGGGTCACTGTCTGTGTGGAGTCTGCACATTCTCCCCGTGTCTGCTTGGGTTTCCTCTGGGTGCTCCGGTTTCTGCCCACAAGTCCCGAAAGACGTGCTGTTAGGTGAATTGGACATTCTGAATTCTCCCTCTGTGTACCTGAACAGGCGCCAGAGTATGACGACTAGGGGATTTTCACAGTAACTCCATTGCAGTGTTAATGTAAGCCTACTTGTGACAATAATAAAGATTATGTTATTATTTATAAAAGAAAAATGACAGACTGGATGCAGGGATGTTGTTTCCTCTGGCTGGGGAGGTCTAGAACAAGGGATCACAGTCTCAGGCTATCGAGTAGGCCATTTAGGACTAAGATGTGGAGAATCCTCTTCAGTCAGAGGATGGTGAAACTTTTGAATTTTATACCACAGAAGGCTGTAGGGGCCAAATCACTCAACATATTCAAGGAGGAAATAATAATAATTATAATCTTTATTATTGTCACAAGTAGGCTTACATTAACACTGCCATGAAGTTACTGTGAAAGGCCCCATGTTGCCACACTCCACCACTTGTTCATGTACACTGAGGGAGAATTTAGAATGCCCAACTCACCTAACAGCACGTCTTTCAGGGCTTGTGGGAGGAAACCAGAGCATCCGGAGGAACCCACGCAGACACTGGGAGAACGTGAAGACTCCGCACAGACAGTGACCCGATCCGGAATCGGACCTGGGACCCTGGTGCTGGGAAGCAACAGTGCCAACCACTGTGCTACCGTGCCGCCCATGGTTTGGATACAGTTCTAGACTCTAAAGGTGTCCAGGGGTATGGAGTGAACACTGGATGGCATTCAGGTAAGAGGGTCAGCCATCATTATACTGAATGGTGGTGCAGGCTCAATGAGCCGAATGGCCTGCTCCTGCTCCTATTTTCCATTATTCTATGTTCATACTCCTTAGTCAAGAATCGCCAGGCAAGAATGAACTGTGCCAGTGAACTATCTGGATTTGCACTTTAAAGAGATTCTACCATATGATGGGTGTCTTTACTTTTGCAACAGAAGCATTTAAATTGACTGACTTCAGTTGTCAGTGGACAGCAGACTCAGCATCACAATCTCATTGAGGATTTTTGTTGTGCTGCGGCATGTGGGGTGCCTGACACCGTGTCGCCCCTCATCCCCTCTGGGGGACTCCAGTAATCTGGCACATCATAATTGAAGGTCCTTCTGTTTTTCTGTCTCCGAAGATAGTTAAGGCAGTGCCCCATTGGGCCACCCCCCTCCACCAACACCCGACATGTCCCTCCCCACCACCCTCCTTTCCCCTCTCTCCCCACCACCCCTCTTCCTTTCCCTTCTGTTGATACAAAGGCGAGGGTATCTGGTCTCTCCAGCTCAAAGTTTAGTGCTTGTACCATTTGTTTTTTTGTAGAAATGTGTCGTGAACTGTTTTAATAATCAGAGCACACACCCCCCCCCATTGGTAGAGAGAGGAGGGTACCCTGTTTCTCCAACACAAAATTAGTGTTTGTACTTTGGCCTTATATATATTTTCTACTGTTTTAATAAAAAGATATGGACTCTTCAGTGTTGATATGTTGCCTTGTCAATACATTGCTGGTAAGTTTCAGGTGTCCATTTAGTAAAAGGTCACGATGAGTAACACTTAACACCAAAGCAATGGTGCTGCACATGATTTGAGACGACTACTAAAGAGGCATGACAGAGTCCACAAGTGGCAGGTGACAGGAGTTATCAGTTTTGGGCATTCATACAATTGCTCCACTTTTATCCTCATGAATGATCTGTTGGTTATCCGTATCCACGGAGCCCTTCATTCAAAAGTGCCCTGCAAATTTGAGGCAAAGGAATTCAACCCTTTGTGTAAGATTTGTTAAGCAGAATTGTATTGGAAAACTATGCTGTTAGGCCGGAAACCTGCCACTTTTGAGTTTCACTGGACCCATTTAGGGGACAGCGGAAAAACGCTGTGAAGTTGTAGGTTCAGTCATTTAAAATAATCAATTAATTTTCCATGCTGTTTGTAATGTACCCGGACAACAAGAGCACAGTGGTGAGCCATGGTGATCAATGAAACTGACAGGTAGAAAGCCTGGAAATCTGGATAGCTGTTGTGCTGCATAATGCAAGGCTGCATTTGTTCATGCTACAACACTGAGGGCAGCATTTCCTGCACATGCAGTGTCAGGCTGTCAGCTGCTGCACTGAAATAAACAGGGTGGCTTGACATAGACCAACAATTTTTTTTAAAAATCATTTATGGAATGTGGGCATCGCTGGCTAGGCCAACATTTATTCCCCTTCCCCAGTTGCCCACGTTCATGTTGCCCTTTGCAGTTCTTAGCCAATTCCAAGTTCTTGTGTCCACGTTATGATATATCAACAGTTCCTTCGGCAAAATAGGCTTCTGACAGCTCGTGAATTTAAGATTTATAATCAGATCATTTCTGTCAATGAGATTCCCTCCTTCCAATCAACTCCAAAACGGTGTAGACTATAATAATTTTTGTTAAATCAATATATATGTATTTTGAATATAATATTAAGAAATTTATTATCTCATGTAGGCATTGCCCCTGAGATTTAAAGTCCAATTATCGCCCAACTGAGCTACCTGGGCTGTGGTGGGCTCACTGCAGAAAGTCTCAACAGGTGGTGAGGGGGAATAGCTGGGGCTAGTTTAGCACACTGGGCTAAATCACTGGCTTTTAAAGCAGACCAAGGCAGGCCAGCAGCACGGTTCAATTCCCGTACCAGCCTCCCCGAACAGGCGCCGGAATGTGGCGACTAGGGGCTGTTCACAGTAACTTCATTGAAGCCTACTCGTGACAACAAGCGATTTTCATTTAAATAAAATCATTTATTTTGTTTATTTTCAAGGTCTGATTTAGTATGGATTGTGGTAAGTTAGTCGGTATTCAGTACGAATTCAATTAAAATCAGCCAATTCATTACCTAGATGTGAATTGACAAGGTTCCTCATGGCAGACTGGAACAGAAGGCGAAGTCATATCGGATCAGAGGTGAGCTGGCAAGATGGATACAGAACTGGCTAGGTCAAAGAAGACAGAGGGTAGCAGTGGAAGAGTGTGTTTCTGAATGGAGGGCTGTGCCTAGTGGGATCAGTGCTGGGACACTTGCAGTTTGTAATATACATAGATGATGTGGAAGATAATGTAACTGATTTGATAAGTAATTCTGCAGACACCACAAAGGTTGGTGGAATTGCAGATAGTGATGAGGACCGTCAGAAGATACAGCAGGATATAGATCGGTTGGAGTCTTGGGCGGGGAGATGGCAGCTGGAGTTTATAGAATCATAGAATTTACAGTGCAGACGGAGGCCATTCGGCCCATCGAGTCTGCACCGGCCCTTGGAAAAGGCACCCCACCTAAGCCCACACCTCCACCCTATCCGCGTAACCCAGTAACCCCACCTAACCTTTTTGGATACGAAGGGCAATTTAACATGGCCAATCATCTAACCGCCACATCTTTGGACTGTGGGAGGAAACCGGAGCACCCGGAGGAAACTCACGCAGACATGGAGAGAATGTCTGCACAGACAGTGACCCAAGCCGGGAATCGAATCTGGGACCTCGAGCTGTGAAGCAACAGTGCTAACCACTGTGCTACCGTGCTGCCCTAATCTGGACAAATGTGAGGTAATGCATTTGGAAGGTCTAATACAAATGGCAAATATACAGTAAATGGCAGAACCCTTAAGAGTATTGATAGTCAGAGAGAACTAGGTGTAAAAGTCCATAGGTCACTGAAAGGGGCAACGCAGGTGGAGAAGGGAGCCAAGAAGGCAGATGGCATGCTTGCCTTCATCACCTTCACCGCGCTGCAAGGCTAAATTACCACCTCTCTCCTGGCATCAGTTCTGTCTGCCACCCCTTAATTTCTTCCTGCCCCCCCACCTCTCAAATCACTGCCTCATATCCTCCCCACATTTGATCTTCATCCTTGCACCTCAAAACTCACTGTCACCCACTAGCACAACCCCTTCATGTCCAGGTGCGGTGCCCAAATTGCCAACTGCCATAGATGCATCAAACATGCGGATCACAATGCCCTCTCTTTGTCCGTACAGGAGAAGTTAGCACATAACAAACGGGAAAGGGTTAAGATGGATATGAAGTACCAGAGATTCGTGTCCTCACCCCTTTCAGTAACAGGCGCTGGAAATCGCGTTGTGGTGCGAAGAAAGAGCAGTCATTGGCAGCAGGGTTGGCCTGCGCCAAACAAGTGAGGATCCACTGCCCTTCACCCAGATGACCTGCCTCAAGTGAGTTGTCACGTCAGACAAAATTGTCCTTCGCTCTCACTGACCACATGTTCATTGTCTCACAGGATCTCCATCTGATGGGGCCAGAGCATCCGGAATCGTCTTCCCCCCTTCCACTAAAGAGAGACCACCTCACAGGACACCACCACCGACGCATCACATCTATCACCCTCACCTTCCACCAGCGCAGAGACACATACCTTAGAGGGTGACATTAGTGGACAGGCTTCTGGGGCACAATCTGGTGAGCACCACACTGATGATGCAGATCAGGTGGAGGCAGGAACATCTCAGGAAGGAAGAAAGAAGTCAGAGGTCTGTTGGATTCCGGGACTCAGCTCAGCCACAGTCAGATGCCGAGCCTCTGGACAAGATTAGCCTAGAGCTGATGCAGATGATAGGACATAGCCACGAGAAGATGTCAACGACATTCCAGCAAGTGCATAACCGGTTGGAGAAGTTCCAAAGGCTATGGGCGCAGGAGATGATGCCAACAATCGTGGCATCGAGGCCAACACTGCTAGGTGGCGGCCGCAGTGGAAAGCCTGGAGCACAATGTCTGCATCTTGAGTAGTGGTGCTCAAGACATGGCTCAGTCTGTGACGACCATGGCTGAGGAACTTGACATCATGTTCCAGTCGATGAGGGACATGTCCCAGTCACAGGTGGACATTGCCACGGCACTCCAGAGCATGCCCCCTCACAGATTAACATCGCTGAGGGCGTTGACATCATGGTACAGACAATGGGGAGCCGCCAGGACAGGCAGAATCAGATGACACAGAGAACTCTGGAGCTCACTCCAGATACCCCTCCATCCCATGGATACCCCAGGGCCCTACGAGCACCATCAAGGAAGAGAAAGAGCTGGAGGCCAAACTGGGGCCGAGGTGACGGCGGCTTTTTCCAGTTCTTCCAAATCCACCCCTCCTGACACCAGCGCATATTAAAGGCAGCGGGCCGAACAGGGTGGCACAGTACACCGTTAAGTCAGTTGTTTCCTCCTCTCCCACATGGTCCAATCTCACCAGAACCAAATCCTGCCATCCACATATTCTACTGGCGCTTAACGTACAGTTAAACAACCTTGACTTCCAGCGTGTTTAACCCATGGGGAAGTGTCAGCTACATGCAGCACTCACCATACCAACAACAAAAGCATCAGCAATCTGCGGAAGCATTTTTTCGAACGGCATCATCGGGTGGTCCACTTAAATAAATGTCGCGCACCAGGTTCTGCACGTTTTCTTGTTTCAAACCTGATTGCCTTCTGGACTCGTACGTCCCCGAGCCCGGTGTTCCAAGTATCTTAGAAAAAAATTGTCCTTCATTCCGGCTACAGAAAAGGAAGGACGCAGCAGTAGCCTCCAGGCATTTGCAGCTGCAAGCAGCAAACACAATCTGCAGCACTATTTGAGAATATTTTGTTCATTAAACGGTCATCAGTAACAAAGATTTGAAAATCAATTACGTAACATTACACATATCACACTTAACATTAAACAAGGAAACGTCATATTGTTACCAATAGAAAGCAATATCAGCAAATTTTCACACAACAAAAACCAAACACACAGTTACAGGTTCCTCAACAGAAACAGAGGATAAGCCTGACAATGTGTTATCGTGTCCAGAACTATGCCGTAGAAGTGATCTGTCCATCAATGTCTTACTTGTTCCACCTATCAGTACCATTCTCTGTCCAGAAGCCACAGCTGTGCAGGCCCACCCACATGGCTCAATCTCACCGGAACCAAATCCTGCCATCCACATATCCCACTGGCATTCAAGGTGCAGTTGAACAACCTTGACTTCCAGCGTGTTTAACCCATGGTGACCTGGCAATTAAATGCAGCACTTGCCACACCAGCAACAAAAGCATTTCTTCAACGGTATCATCAGGTGGCCGTGTGGATCAATGTTGCACACCAGGTCCCGTAGCGTCTTCTTAATTCAATCCGGATTGCCTTCTAGACGTCTATGTACACCTGTGCCCTGTGTTCCAGGACCCAGTTATCCTGGAGAGAATTGTCTTTGAAGGAAACAGTAACAGCAACCTCCAGGCAGTTGCAGCCGCAAGCAGCAACAAGCAGCAAACACAACCTGCAGCTGTGAAATGCTCTCAAAATGAACAAGGCTGATTTCTCATCAGCAAAAGCCTTCCGCTGTGAAGCTAGAGGCCGATCACAGTCAAAGGGAGTTAAAGTGGCCTTCGGCATAGAACCAAGAGCAGGGCTCTGTCCTGGAAGTGCTTAGTAGGACCGACAGATAGCGGCTGTACTTTCCCCTGTCGCGGAATTCACAATATTTAAAGACGGTTTGAAGGCCTCACAGACGAATAGCACCCCCCTACCCCACCCCACTGTTAAGGTGCGAGGGGCAAAGTTTAGAGGAGATATGCGAGGGAAGTTTTTTTTTTATTCAGAGGCTAGTGGGTGCCTGGAACTCGTTGCCAGAGGAGATGGTGGCGTCATGACAGATACATGAATAGGATAGGAATAGAGGGATACGGCCCCTGAAGTGTAGAAGTTCTTAGGTTAGACAGGCAACATGACCGTTGCAGGCTTGGAGGGTCGAAGGGCCTGTTCCTGTGTTGTACTTTCCTTTGTTCTAAATGTGGCCTCCATAATTTCCCGCTGGGAAACAAGTTAATTCCCAGGAGGCCGTTGCATTAGACTTCAATCTCATTAATGAAATGGAAATTAATGCAAATAAGAGTTAATGATTATTTTGGATGCCACCCGGAACTCGCCACCAGGAGCGGGCCAGTTAGATAGCAAACTGATTTGGCCTTTCCCATTATTTAACTGATGCCCAGATCCATCCTGGGTGCAACGCGGTGGTTAAATCGCGCTCACTCTGTCTCAAAACAGGCGAATTCTGGTGAGCATGGATACAAAATCCCATGCTTCATATCTGGGTATGACCAGCTCAATTACTGCCAAATTTCCTTTTGATACTTGACTGATTCTAAAACTAACTACTTTCTAGCCTACTAAAGATTAGTTTTTCTTTAAATTTTACTGAAGAAAAGGAACTTATGCTCAAGTCACTATTGAATCCAACATGAGAGATAGTGATCATGTATTTATTTCTGAAATCAATCTAAACTTCAAATCACTCCAATAAAGTGGCTTCCACTATTTTAGGTGTACGTTCATTGCAATCTACAAAATTCTATACATCAAGGATATAAATAGAAAGTACATAATAGTAATAATTATTAAATGTGTTAAGAATTTTACTGTACATTTTGCTGGTCAATAATTATGTTCTATTAGGTCAGCAATATGTATGCCCTATTTTAAAACAAAATAAATTGAGCACCCAATTATTTTTTTCCCCATTATGGGGCAATTTAGCATGGCCAATCCACCTACCCTGCACACCTTCGGGTTGTTGGGGTGAGACCCACGTAAACACGGGGAGAATGTGCAAACTCCACACGAACAGTGACCGAGGGCCGGGATCAAACCTGGGTCCTCAGAGCCGTGAGGCAGCAGTGCTAACCACTGCGCCACCGTGTTGTCCCATGTAAGCCCTATTTTTAATATGGTAATTGTTTAAAACTTTACCCATAGTCTTTAACTTGGGAACACGGGTGCCAATTACAACCCCCACAATGTGCAGATGCTGAAATATCACGGAGAGAAGAAATAACACAAGCATCGTGTTCTAAATGTCTCCAAAACTACAAATAAAGGTATGGGCAGACGAGTGCTGCGAATAAAGGATCAGAAAGCTGCCCGCTTGTGCAGAAAGTGAGCGGTTCAGAACTACAAATAAAAGGACTTTTTGAATCATCAAGAGTAGACAGTATATTAAACGTAGAACAAATATTTGTGGGCATTTCATTTTGAAAACACTACCTGGTAATTGTGTAACAGCACAGCAAGAGGGTAGTCAGCTCTTTAAGTCTGTCCCGACATTAAGCAAAGATACAATTAAATTATGATTTTTGATTTGTTCAAAGCCAGAAGAAATAGTCCGTTACGTATAAATTATCAATTGTCAAATGAAAATTGTAAGAGTGACATGCACCACATGTAACACCATTTGCCTTGGAAATTTAAATTTAAATTGGAAGTAAAATCTACCCCCCCCCCAACTCCAAGTGAAATTTGCACAACTGCTTTCACATATCCAAGATGAAAAGCGAGTGAACCATACCAAATTTCACAGAATTACAGGAAAAACAGGAGTTTGCTTATGAGATCAAAACACACGTACAACAATTACACAGAAAAAGCTGTCACCTGATATATCCTGAAAGGAACATATCGGAACCCTCCTTCATCTGTTGGATACTCCATAAGTTTTCGATTGATAGCCCAAAACTGGTCAAACTTGTCTGTACAAAGAAAAAGTAAATTTTAATATTGTTATAATAACCTATCTGTCCTTTCGAGAAGAAAATTTGCCATCCTTACCTGGTCTGGCCTATGTGGGACTCCAGACCCACAGCAATGTGGTTAACCCTTAACTGTTCCCTCAAGGGCCTTTAGGGATGTACAATAAATGCTGGCACAGCCTGCGATGCCCATGTCCCATACACAAATAAAAAAATGTTTTTCAAAAGTACATAAACCACATAGATTAGAGGGTTTAAAATTCAATTCCTATTAATTGAGTTAGCGGATTTCGGTCTAGTTGATATTGAGGCACACAATTAACAGCAGCATCGACAGGACACTGAGGTGAGTCAAACAGAATTTGCACTTCCTAGGAATCCAGGTCCGGTTCATCATCTGTGCCAAATGGATGTGCCAAATGGAATAGAACTCACTCAAAAACACGAACAAGTTCAACAGCAATTCACCACTTAATATGACATGTATTACAGGTTGACCAAACCCATGGGGCCATTACTTAGTATGAGTTACCTGTTCAAGGGGATAGAGGGAAAAAAGTAGAAAAAAAATACAAGGAGATTCTACTCCCAATCTATGTCTGCTCTCCCCACCTACAAATGTTTGAATTATAAATTTTTTTAGTGCACAGGTTATTTTTAGCTTTCACCAATGTGCACTATCCACACATAAGCCTCAACAATAATTACCAGCAGGCAATTCAACCACATGAACATCATGGCCAAGACAAAACCTGCCTTCACGTCATATTTACGTTCATACAAATCCAGCAGAGACCAATGTTTAATGAAAAAAAATTAAATCACTAATTTAGCTTGCTTGTAATGTGAAAAGAATAGTATAGAGTATGCCATGTCAGTTGTTATAGCGCATACTGCTTAGACAGCAAGGTCAAGCTGCAGGTGCGTCTGTTCACTCATCTGCAAAATGGTAGAATAACATATAGAAGTAGAACTGCTATTTTAATTCTAAGAACAATAGTAATATTAAGGCATTTACACCATCAAAAACTAACTGCTAAATTACCATTACACATTTGTCATTTCACCAGGAAGGGTTCAAATAATGTATTAATGGAAGAATTTGTGAAATATTAAAATTATTCTTGGAAAGAGGAAAGCAAAAGCAAATCTCTGGATTCATACCCTGTGGCTTAAAAAATATTATGTACTTTGAAGAACACAAAACATTTTTATCATAGTAAAAGTCACAATTTATATTACTATAAATGTTCAAAGGTAAAAATGTTTAGATGTGCAGGTTAGGTGGATTGGCCATTCTAAATTGCCCTTAGTGTCCAAAATTGCCCTTAGTGTTAGGTGGGGTTAGGGGATAGGGTGGAGGTGTGGACCTTGGGTAGGGTGCTCTTTCCAAGAGCCGGTGCAGACTCGATAGGCCGAATGGCCTCCTTCTGCACTGTAAATTCTATGAAAAGAGCCATAACTGAAAATAGTTTCTAAAGGAGTGTAGAGATTTAGAGTGATAGGAATTTAAATATAGAACACAATGGTTCACAATGAAAGATCAACTTTAAAAGATTTATAGTACGTTTAAATAACATTTTTTATTACAAGGAACAGAGTTCAATGAACTTAATTAAGGTTAAATAAAATCAATTACACTATTTTACTTGATATTGAACAATTTTAGTTAACATATTTTGGGGCCATTACTCCAGCAGTTTTTTTTTTTCTTCGTCCACCTCAACAAATGGAAAGAAAGACAGACAGAAAGAAAGACAGACAGAAAGACAGAGATGAGGAAAGAGGGAAAGAGAGAGTGGGAAAGAGAGAGAGAGAATATACAGAAAGAAAGAAGGAAAGAACGAAAGAAAGAAGGAAAGAACGAAAGAAAGAAGGAAAGAACGAAAGAAAGAAGGAAAGAAAGAAAGAAGGAAAGAAAGAAAGAAGGAAAGAAAGAAAGAAGGAAAGAAAGATTGCATCTTTAAATAGTCCATTTAAAATACTGGAGACAAAGCAATTAATTATTTCCTTGCTGAACAATTGTTCAACCCTTTATAAAACAGACCAATATGCAAATCATTGAACTGTAACTGTACCTATTTTTCACATATCCAATTGATCAAATAGGTCATTGTTGCCTTAATAGGGTCATGAACAGAGTCATCACTGGTGGCAATTTGCTATCCTTTCAGGCCTTTTCCCATATAAAAAGCCAATGATTGAAACTGATCATTGTGCACCGAAAAGGTCTCAAGTTTGGCTCTGTTTTTCATTAACCATATAATTAACTTTAATATACTTGGGACAAAATAAAGGGTTAGATGCTGTACAACTCTCAACATGTATTGTGGAAGGGAAATTTAGTAACATCCTGGGCTACCTTTGCAAACAATCAAGAAATGTTTTAAAAATGATTCATGAAGATGAAAAGGAATTTGATAGCCTGTTAGTGTTATTTTTCTTCAGCACCATAAAAAGAAAGGAAAATAACTTTGTAAGAGGATGAAAGTAAAAGTAATGTTTCAAACCAAGCACATCCATTTTTTTTAAAGACAAACCAGGTTGTTGATTTTTGTATTTTCCAGAACATTTCTTTACTATGGTACAGGGTGCTTATGTTGAACATCAAAGCCAAAGGTTCCAGGGAGTAGCAATGTGGTCAGATGGCAGGGTGGGCAGGCAGGAAGGTGGCAGGGTGGTAAGGTTGGGGGTGAAGTATGGGCTGCAGTATGAGGAAGGCTTCAGGTACAAATGCAGGTGCAGAATTTTGGAAGGAAGACTTTTCCGAGTTTACCAGTGGTGCGCCACCCTTCTCGTGGCTACAGGAGATGCTATTGGTGGGGGAGGGGAGTGGTGGAGAGTGGGATTGTCTCAGCGAAATATGGAGGAGGATAAGGACTCTATGGAAGGATCAGCCGGCTGTTTGAGGGGATGGAGGATAGTTGTGAGCGGTGTGTGAGGGACCCATCTAACCATGTCCATATGTTCTGGTCCTGCCCGAAGTTGGAGAGATATTGGGGATCATTTTATGGCACTATGTCCGTGGTTTTGCATATGGAATTGAAGCCGGGTCCCCTGGAGGACATATTCAGGGTGTTCGACCTGCTGGAGGTGCAGACGGGAGCGAGGGCAGATGTCTTAGTCTTTGCCTCGTTGATTGCTCGCAGGAAGGTCCTGCTAGGGGAGAGGTCAGCTTCTACCCCAGTGCCAGTGTAGCTGGGAGACCTGTTAGGGGTTTGTGGCCTTGGAAAAGGTGAAATTCACCCTGAGATGGGGATGAGATGCTCCACCAGTGATGAGGTAAAAATTATCGTACTTTCTTCACTGACTCTGAAAAATATCAGCTATGATTGAATGGCGGAGCAGACTCAATGGGCCGAGTGGCCTAATTCTGCTTCTATGTCTTATGGTTCAAAATCCTGGCATGCCTCTCCTCACAGCACTATGGGTGTAACTACACCAAGGACTGCAGCAATTCAAGGTGGCAGCTTACCACCGGGCAATTAGGGATGGGTAATAAATGCTGGCCTTACCAGCAAAGCACACATCCCATAAACAAATGGAAAAAAAAATGACAAGAACTCTATGCTACCTAACGAGCGACCGCCGGCATCTAAAAGGACACCACCACCTGCGAGGTCCCCTCCAAATCACTCACCATTCTGAATTGGAACTATATCATTGTTTCTTTACTATCATTTAGGCAAAATCATGGAACTCCCTCCCTAACAGCACCGTGGATGTGACTACAGCACATGGACTGCAGCATTCAAGAAGGCAGCTCACGACCACCGTCTCGAGGTTGATTTGGGATGGGCAATAAATGCAAGTGACATCCCAGGAAGAAAGATTTAAAAATTGAAATGACATTCAAAAGGCAAGGCTAGAGTAGAGCACATTTGCTGTGCTCTACTCTATACTATTAAAAGCATGAAAAAAATCTTTCATTCTAATTTATGTTGATTAGCAATCCAATGTTAAAGCATGAATAATACGTGGAATGGTGTGAAAAAGTGTTTTTAATAATAATCTTTATTAGAATCACAAGTAGGCTTTCATTAACACTACAATGAAGTCACTGTGAAAATCCCCTAGTGCACCTGTTCGGGTACACTGAGGGAGAATTCAGAATATCCAATTCACTTAAGAAGCACGTCTTTCGGGACTTATGGGAGGAAACCAGAATGCCCAGAGGAAACCCACGCATACAAGGGGAGAAAAGCGGACGCCACACAGTCAGTGACCCAAGCTGGGAATCGAACCCAGAACCTGGCGCTGTGAAGCAACAGTGCTAACCACTGCACTACCGTGCCGCCCAGATTTTCTGGACCATCTATACCCTCTCATCTTTTTATCATAGGCTATTATGACATACTGCTCCAGATTAACACTGCTATTGTATTCAGTATCTTACGGACCTCTGCAATGTACCTTCTTAGTTGTCTCCTGCCTCGGGTTAATGTGGACCAGAAAAAAGGTAAAGTCAACAGTTTTGGACCTCGATTTTTGGTAGAAAAGGCTCATTACATTCTTAGGGATGCACTGCGCACCTCAACTACAGGGAATAAACGGAAGAGAAAATCTGCAGTTTCAAAGAAGAATGGGATAGCATTATAACTGTTCTGGGAGAATTTAATTATTGGCAGAGAGATGTAGAAAAGGGAATAAAATGTGTTTTTCAGGGGAGACAGTGGCATAGCGGTAATATCATTGAGCCAGAGGCCCAGGCTAATGCCTGAGAAAATGTCATTATGGCATCGAGTGGAATTTAAATTAAATGAACAAATCTGAAATACAAAGCTAGCCTCTGCAATGGTGACCATCATCGATTGCTGTAAAAACCCATCTGGTTCCCCAATGGCCTTTAGGGAAAAGAATCTGCCAACCTTATCTGGTCAGGCCGACACATGATTATAGTCATAGAAATAGGCTCGACTCTTAACTGCCCTCTAAAATAGTTCGAGGGAAATTAGGGATGGGATGTTGGCCGTGCCAGCGATGCCCAGATCTCATGAAAGAATTTTAAAAATACAAGATTCTTCCTCAAATAGTATGTTAATACACAACAAGGGTGGAGAGGCTTGCTAGATCTGGTAATGAGTAATGAAACTGATCAGAGATAAGCACCTTGAAATGAGTGGCTGCAATGTACTAACGGTTAAGGCCCAACTAGAAAAAAAAAACAAGTAAATACTAATATTAAAATACCAGGTTACTCAAAGGTCATTTTACAGAAAGGAGGAAGAATATGTTGAGGTTTAGTGAAGAGATATATGGCATCCTTTTTTAAAAATTACAAAGCTACAGAATAAGGGCATTCTGCCACGAGGTAAACCGGTACTTCAATTATCTTCAATACAAACACATGTGGTGTCATGTACTTTTGCAGGAAAATTGTTGAAGCCTGTGAAATTGCATATCAGGGCTCAATTGAATGTGGGTGTTCCTGAGGACTGCAGCGTAGGTAATGTAAAATTCATTTTAAAATAAGGCATAAAACCAATCCAAATGATTTCAGGCCACTCAGTTAAATGTATGGGGTAAAAAGTGGGGCGGAGGGGGAGAGAAATCGATTTTTGTTTCAAATTCGCTCTGGGGATGAGTGCCATTGTCAACAGCAGTATTTATTATCTATCCCTAATTGCCTGTCTGCAATATTGAGCCTCATGCTTAGGAAAAAGATTGAAGCCGAAATTTTCTGGCCATTCGCGGAGGGGGGATCTTTCAGTCCTCCCAACGGCGCACCCCTGCCGCAGGTTTCCTGGTGGTGAGGGGCACATTCAACAGGAAACGCCATTGACAGAGGTCGGTTGTGTGGAAAATCCTGCCAGAGATTTTAGAATCATAGAATTTATAGTGCAGAAGGAGGCCATTTGGCCCAGCAAGTCTGCATCAGCCTTTGGAAAGAGCACCCTCCTTAAACCCATGCCTCCAGCCTATCTCCGTAACCAAGTAACCCCACCTAACCTTTGGACACCAAGGGGCAATTCAGCTTGGCCAATCCAGCTAACCTGCACATCTTTGGACTGTGGAAGGAAACCAGAGCACCCAGAGGAAACAAAATAGATTGATTAGGATGCTGCCTGATATGTAAAAATAAAAATACAAAAATGGCTTTAAAGACCTGGAACTGCTTAAAGGACAGGATGGAAAATGGGGGGAGGGGTGGAAGCATATTGTTCTGGATCGGGAGCATGGGGCCATAGAAAGAAAAGTAAATGCAAGATATTTAGAACTGGATGCAGGATAATTGTCTTCACAAAATTGTGAGGATATGAATTCACTTCCAGAATTAATGGTTGCAAATTTGGCCAACTTGAAATGAGTTCCAGATTTCTGAATTTGGACAGATTTATAGATTAGAAATATTAGGATCCCTTGCAAGATGAACTCTGTTCGCTGCAACTCTCTTTTTTCACCTAATACCCGATTGTTTCATTACTTTCAGAGCATTTCTTACCCATTTCTAAATGTCAACAATAATACCAGTAATCATACATGTTTAACAGCATTAACTGAATATCATTACTCTGCGATAGAGGTGAATGTTCTTTTGCAATTTACTGACTATCAAGTAGTTAGTACATAGAAGTACATAGAACAGTACAGCACAGAACAGGCCCTTCGGCCCTCAATGTTGTGCCGAGCCATGATCACCCTCCTCAAACCCACGTATCCACCCTATACCCGTAACCCAACAACCCCCCCCCCCCCTTAACCTTACATTTATTAGGACACTACGGGCAATTTAGCATGGCCAATCCACCTAACCCGCACATCTTTGGACTGTGGGAGGAAACCGGAGCACCCGGAGGAAACCCACGCACACAGGGGGAGGACGTGCAGACTCCACACAGACAGTGACCCAGCCGGGAATCGAACCTGGGACCCTGGAGCTGTGAAGCATTTATGCTAACCACCATGCTACCCTGCTGCCCCAATTTGCTGCCCCAAACCAGATTTGTTTTTTGAAAACAGTTGGCCTCTCTCCAATTTGGGCTGACTTTCATTCATTGACTCACTTAGTACCGGCAGACATTTTTAAAACTTCTTTTACGGGATGTGGACATCGCTGGTTAGGCCAGCACTTATTGCCCAACCCAAGTTGCCCTTCGGAAGTGGTGGTGAGTTGCCTTCTTGAACCGCTGCAGTCCTTGAGGTGTAGGTTCACCCACTGTTTGGGAGGAAGTTCCAGGATGTTGCCCCAGCGACAGTGAAGGAACGGCAATATATTTCCAAGTCAGGATGGTGAGCGACTTGGAGAGAACCTCCAGTTGGTGGGGGTCCCATTGGACCTGGATGGTGTCGAGCTTCTTAAGTGTTGTTGAAGTTGCACTCATACAGGCAAGATGAGAGTATTCCATTACACTTTTGACTTCTGCCTGTAGATGGTGGAAAGGCTTTTGGGGGGTCAGGAGGCGAGTTCCTCGCCGTAAGAATCCTAGCCTTTGCCCTGCTCTGGTCGCCACAGTATTAATATGGCTAGTCCAGTCAGTTTCTGATCAATGGTAACCCCCCCCAGGGTGTTGATTGTAGTGGATTCAGCAATGTCATTGGATGTCAAGGGGCGATGGTTAGATCTTCTCTTGCAGGAGATGGTCATTGCTTGGCATTTGTATGGAACAATTGTAACTTGCCACTTGTCAGCCCAAGCCTGGATATTGTACAGGGTTTGCTGCATTTGGACATGGAATCATAGAATCCAATCAGTGCAGAAGGAGGCCATTTGGTCTCGAGTCTGCACCGACCCTTTGAACAGCCACACTACCTTGGCCTAATCAACGGTCCTAATCCAGAAACCCCACCTTAAGGGGCAGTTTATCATGGTCTATTCACTTAACCTGCAGATCTTTGGACTGTGGAAGGAAACCGAAGGACCCGGAGGAAACCCACGGAGACACGGGGAGAAATTACAAACTCCACAGACAGTTACCCAAGGTCGGGATCAAACCCTGGTCCCTGACGCTGTAAGGCAGCAGTGCTAACCACAGTGCCACCCCCATGGACTGCTTCATTATCTGAGGAGTCACAAATGGTGCTGAACATTGTGCAGTCATCGCCACTTCTGACCTTATGATGGAAGGGAAGTCATTGAGGGAGGAGCTGAAGATGGTTAGACTGTGGACCGTGCCTTGAGGAACTCCAGCTGTGATGTCCTGTGGATGCGATGATTGACCTCCAACCACCACAACTATTTTCCTTTGTGCCAGGTATCACTCCAACCAACGGAGAGTTTTCCCCCCAATTCCCATTGACTCCAGTTTAGCTAGGGCTCCTTGATGCCATACTCTGTCAAATGCTGCATTGATGTCAAGGGCAGTCACTCTCACCACACCTTTGGCATTCAGCTCTTTCATCCATGTTTGAACCAAGGCTATAATGAAGTCAGGAGCTGAGTGACCCTGGCGGAACCCAAACTGAGCGTCCATGAACAGGTTATTGCTGAGTAAGTGCCACTTGATAGCACTGTTGATGACTCCTTCCATCACTTGGCTGATGATGGAGAGTAGACTGATAGAGCGGTAATTGGCTGGGTTGGATTTGTCTGTTTCTTGTGTACAGGGCACACCTGGGCAATTTTCCATAATGCTGGGCAGATGCTGGTGTTGTAGCTGTACTGGAACAGCTTGGATAGGGGTGCAGCAAGTTCTAGGTAAGCACAAGTCTTTAGTACTATGGCTGGAATATTGTCAGGGTCCATAGTCTTTGCTGTTTCTTGATATCACGTGGAGTGAATCGTATTGGCTGAAGACTGCCATCTGTGATGCTGGGGACCTCCAGAGGAGACCGAGATGAATCATCCACTCGGCACTTCTGGCTGAAGATTGTTGCAAATGTTTCAGCCTTGTCTTTTGCACATATGTGCTGGGCTCCTCCATCATTGAGGATGGGGATATTTGTGGAGTCTCCTCCTCCAGTGAGTTGTTTAATTGTCCACCACCATTCACAGCAGGATTAGAGCTTCGATCTGATGCCGTCATTGTGGAACTGCTGAGCTCTGTCTATTTATGCTGTTTGGCAGAAAAGTAGAACATAGAACATAGAACAGTAGAACATAGAACAGTACAGCACAGAACAGGCCCTTCGGCCCTCGATGTTGTGCCGAGCAATGATCACCCCACTTAAACCCACGTAACCCGTATACCCGTAACCCAACAATCCCCCCATTAACCTTACACTACGGGCAATTTAGCATGGCCAATCCACCTAACCCGCACATCTTTGGACTGTGGGAGGAAACCGGAGCACCCGGAGGAAACCCACGCACACACGGGGAGGACGTGCAGACTCCACACAGACAGTGACCCAGCCGGGAATCGAACCTGGGACCCTGGAGCTGTGAAGCATTGATGCTAACCACCATGCTACCGTGAGGCCTGTGTTGTAGCTTCATCAGGTTGACACCTAGTTTTTCGGTCTGCCTGATGCTGCTTCTGGTATGCTCTCCTACACGCTTCATTGAACCAGGGTTGATCGCCTGGCTTGGTGGTAATGGTAGAGTGGGGGATATGCCGGGCCATGACATTGCAGTTTGTGTTGAATACAATTCTGCTGCTGATGATCCACACCACCTCATGGATGCTCAGTCTCGAGTTTCTGGATCTATTCTAAATCAATCCCATTTAGTACAGTAGTAGTGCCACACAACACGATGGCGGGTGGCCTCAATGTGAATATATGACTTTGTCTCCACAAAGACTATGCAGTGGTCACATCTACCGATACTATCATGAACAGATGCATCTGCAGCAAGCAGATTGGTGAGGAGGAGGTCAAGTATGTCTTCCCCTCGTGTTTTTGTTCCCTCACCACCTGCTGCAGTCCCAGTCTAGCAGCTATGTCTTTTAGGACCCGGCCAGCTCAGTCTGTGGTGGAACTATAAAGTCTCCCTTGGTGATGGACATTGAACAAGAGTAATAATCTTTATTATCACAAGTAGGCTTACATTAACACTGCAATGAGGTTACTGTGAAAATCCTCTAGTCGCCACACTCTGTCGCCTGCTCGGGTACACAGAGGGAGAATTCAGAATGTCCAATTAACCAAACAAGCACGTCTTTCAGGACTTATGGGAGGAAACCTATGCAGACATGGGGAGAACGTGCAGACTCCGTACAGTGACCCAAGCCGGGAATCGAACCTGGGTCCCTGCGGCTTTGAAGCAACAGTGCTAATCACTGTGCTATTGTGCTGCCCCAAGTCCCCCACCCAGAGCATATTCTACGCCCTTGCCACCCTCAGTACCTCCTCCAAGTGGTGTTCAACATGGAGGAGTACTGATTCATCAGCTGATAGTAACCAGCAGGAAGTTTCCATGCCCATGTTTAACCTGAAGCCACGGGACTTTATGGGGTCAAGTCGATGTTCAGGACTCCCAGGGCAACTTACTCTGGGCAGCATATCAATGTGAGACAAGACATCCCCAGGAATGGCGATAATGGTGTCTGGGACATTGTACGGTATGATTGTGATTATGACTTTGTCAGACTGTTGCTTGACTAGCCTGTGAAACAGCTCTCCCAACTTTGGCATTGGCCCCCAGATGCTAGTGAGGTTCGAGGGCATTTAATAGTCAAACACACTGCTGTAGGTCTGGAGTCACATGCAGCCAGACCAGGTAAGGATGGAAGTTTTCCTTCCCTAAACGACATTAGTGAACCAGATGTTTTTTTATGGCAATTGGCAATGGTTTTATGGACACATTAGACTTTTAATGCCAGATTTTTTTTTTTACTGAGTTTAAATGTTCATGCTGTATCCCTCTATGACTCTAAATTCCACCACCTGACGTGACAATTTATAGAATCAAAGAGAGACTACTATGACAAAAAACATTGTTAATAATGCAGAAGACAGTAGAAGAAAATTTAAGAAAACTATCCAGCAGGTGCATAATCCCCATGCAAATTAATCAAAGTTCTAATAGTTCAATATACATATTATTTAATGATTAAAAATATTGCATAATGTGTTTACTAAACTTTGCTTGACTTAAGCTGAATTAGTTGTAGTTCATTGTATATCTTATTAATTAATGCTTAAATGTATTACATAATGAATTCATTGAACCTTGCCTGACTTAAGCATTATTAATTGCGGTTCAATGTACATCTTATTATTGAATGATTAAATATATTGTATATTGAATTGTGATATCTTGAATCTGTAATTGAAATATAAATCAATTTTGTGCTTAGAATTGGGCCCCATTCCCACTGAATGAGCTACCGCACTTTATAGGTAATCACATGTTTTTCAAAATTCTAAAATTTCCGGAATCCAAGACACTTTCAGCCCAGTATTTCGGAGAAGGGATGCTCAACCTGCATATTGACTTTGCCTCAGGGTTTATTGTTGACCCTAAATATACTCTCGTGAAGCAGTACTGAAGTCAGTTTAGTTATAGAATCTCATTAGATGAAAGGTATGTTTATTTTTTTAAAAGTTCATCCTCGGTTTCAGTCCCGATTGCAAAATGAAAGAAAGTTTTTGAAAGACTAGGGAGAATTATTTAATTGTATTGGTAACCTTGCAGTAAATTACTTTCAAACGAGCATCATTCAATAACTATTCTCAGTAACTTTAACCTTTGTTGGACCCATAGTCACAGCTGATAGTGTTACCCATCTATCAAATTTACTTTCTTGAGTGAAATGAGTACTTGTGGTATATTAAACTTGATGAATTTGATAATTCTGGAACTTTTCTCCTTTACCGGATATCAGTGTAAAATTAGTTCAGAGAAGAATGGGATACTTAAGGGGCCACACCAATTCTATACTCTCACATCTTGCTAAATTCGAAAATTAGGCTTTGCTGAAACCAAGAACTGATGCAAAGTCGCCAGAAATAAATAAATGTTCAATTAGCTTCAAATTCATAAACTAAAAGAAATGCTAACCTTCACGTACATGCTATGTACACTTCAGGATAAGTACAGAATACAGAACAGCAAAATGAACTTGTATAACTGAAAGCCAGGGCAAAGTAGCATGGTAAACCAAGTAAGACTTGTACCAAATGCATTTTTCACATTTCTTTGGCTATTAATGCAATTAAAATAACAAAATCTGGGGTTCCATAAATATTTAAAAGAAGCTTATGATTCTTTTACAGCTTGAGCACAACACCAATAATTGAAGCACACAGGCATTGTAAAACACAATGGTAAATATTTGCATGTTACGTTTTCAAACAGCAGTGTTTTAATGACAAAATGACTAATGCCAAGAAAATTCACTGTCATGTTGAAACTATAAAAACAGTTCAACGGATTGCTTAGGAAACCCATTAGGAGTTGGTATTCAAATTTCAACCAAAAATTGAAGATTTCACCCAATTCACTCATGCAGAGAACAGGACATATCTTTAGATCTTCAAATGTCACTGCACAAGAATAAAAGGTTCAGAACAAGTGACCAACAAGGTTGAAAAAATAGGTTTCACACAAGATATTAAATAGTATAGTAACAAAGTTAAATGTTTTAAGGAAGGAATTCTGGAGAAGGTTTGAGGCGGCTGATTATGGAAAAATAGGTGTTTGGGACACAGAGGAAAGAGTGGAGGGGGATTACGAGTTGAGACACTGGGCTGATGGCTAGTGCAAAGTACAGAATTGAGGACAAGGATTTTGAATTGTATTTGAGGGTTAAGCCAGCAAATACAATATCACATTTAATCCATTGTGTCTATGCTGGTTCAATTAATCTCACACCCCTGCTCTTTGTCCAGAGTCCTGCAATTCATTTATCTTTCAAGTATTTATCAAAATATATAGAACATAGAACATAGAACAGTACAGCACAGAACAGGCCCTTCGGCCCTCAATGTTGTGCCGAGCCATGATCACCCTACTCAAACCCACGTATCTCGCCCTATACCCGTAACCCAACAACCCCCCCCCTTAACCTTACTTTTATTAGGACACTACGGGCAATTTATCATGGCCAATCCACCTAACCCGCACATCTTTGGACACATATTTTCAATGTTGCAACTAAACATGCTTCCACAACAAGTTTTCAGCAGTATAATCCTTATCATAACTTACCAAGTAAGAAACAAAAAATCCTTGTCATTTTTGGTTCTTTTGCTAATTACAGTAAAAATGTGCTGGTTGCCAATCATTGCATCAGTGTAAATAATTTCTCCTGATTAACTCATTCATATCAAATCTTAGTTTAACTTTCACTGCTCTAAGGGGAGCAAACTCAGCTTCAAACTCTCCAATGAGTGAAGTTCCTCATTGCTGGTGTCATTCTAGTGAATGCATTCTGCACCTTCCTTCCCTTGCATCCTTCCAGAAGAGTTGTCGCCTGAATTGAACAGGACTCAAGTTGAGGCCTTTGACTCCTTCTCCCCAATTCTATCCTCCTTCCTGTTTTCTCAATGAACCTTCAGCTCAGTGGCTTGTTTAACTGTACAGGATGTTTGAAACTCCATACTCTATCCATCACTAGGACAGTTTAATTCCACATCTGATGCATTGTCTATTTCAGCTCTTACTCCATTCTACAGATTCTGAAACCCGTATTTAACTTGTCACTGAACTCTGGACTCCATTTCTCCCAAAGTAATATTTTCAACTTGTCCAGAATTCTGCCAACTGCATCCTACACAAAGTCCAATCACCAAATATCCTTGTTTTCATCAACCTCTATTGACCCCTTACACCTCAGAAAAAATGATGTCACCATGCTCTGTTGTAAACTTTATTTTTTGAAGTATTTTTATTGGCATTTTCAATCTGACATTGTGAAACTCTGCATCCAATATTTACAATTTATACAGTTCTGGGGACTCTGGAGTGAAGCACTGCATAGGGTCAACTCCACCTCCACTTGCGCAAGGCTAAGCCTGCAGCAGCTGAAAGTGGTACACAGAGCTCACTTAACTAGAACCCAAATGAGCTGGTTCTTCCCTGAGGTGGAGGACAAATGCGAACGGTGCCAGCGAGGGCCAGTCAAGCACACCCACATGTTCTGTCTTGCCCCAGACTTGTTGGGTTTTGGACAGCTTCTTTGAGGCAATGGCCAAGATGGTGGGGCTGAGGGTGAAGCCAATAAACCGTTGTCAACTGCCCAACAGCCTCGACACACCCATACCTACCTTCACACCCTCAGAAGTTAGATAGGCTTTCTTGAAATTGAACCCATGGAACACATCTGGCCCTGAAGAAGTCCCTCGCCATCCACTCAGACCTTGCGTGGACCAACTGGCAGGTGTGTTCGCAGACACCTTCAACCTCTCCCTACTCCATTCCGAGGCTCCCACCTGCTTCAAGAAGACCACTATTATACTGGTGCCAAAGATGAACTAGACAACGTGCTTCAGCGACTATCAACCGGTGACCCTGACATCTATCATTATGAAGTGCTTCAACAGGTTCATCATGAGATACATCAGCTCCAAACTTCCAGATTGCCTTGATGCATTTCAATTCATAAACCACCACAACTGGTCCACAGCAGATGCCATCTCCCGGGCCTGCACTCATCCCTGGATCATCTCGACAATAAGGACTCCTACTCATTAACTACAGCTCCGCCTTCAACACCATAACAGTTAAACAAGCCACTGAGCTGAAGCCATTGAGAAAACAGGAAGGAGGATAGAACTGGGGAGACGGAGGTGGAGGGGGGACATGATTGAGGTCTACAAAATTATGAGAGGTATGGACAGGGTGGATAGCAACAAACTTTTTCCAAGAGTGGGGGTGTCAATTACAAGGGGTCATGATTTCAAGGTGAGAGGGGGAAAGTTTAAGGGAGATGTGCGTGGAAAGTATTTTACGCAGAGGGTGGTGGGTGTCTGAACGCTTTGCCAGCGGAGTGGTAGAGGCGGGCACGATAGCATCATTTAAGATGCATCTAGACAGATATATGAACGGGTGGGGAACAGAGGGAAGTAGATCCTTGGAAAATAGGCGACAGGTTTAGATAAAGGATCTGGATCGGCGCAGGCTGGGAGGGCCGAAGGGCCTGTTCCTGTGCTGTAATTTTCTTTGTTCTCTTGTTTATAACACGCAAGAAAGCACAACAGCACCTATACTTTCTCTGGAACTAACTAAATTAGGCATTTCCAAGTTGACTCTTACCAACTTTTACAGATGCATCATAGAAAACATTCTATCTGGCTGCATCACAGCCTGGTATGGAAACTGCTCGGCCCAAGACCGTAAGAAACTACAGCGCGTCATGAACACAGCTCAGTCCATCACGCGATCCCGCCTCCCATCCATTCATTCTCTACTCCTCCCTCTGCTTTGGGAAAGCGGGCAACATTATCAATGACCTTTCCCACCCGAGTTATTCTCTCTTCCAAACTCTGCCATCGAGCAGAAGATAAATAAGTTTGAGTACACATACCAACAGATTCAAAATCAGTTTCTTCCCTACTGTTACCAGACTCCTGAATGTCCTCCTATGGACTGAACTGATCTCTCTACGCACCTTTGCTACAGTTGTAGCACTATATTCCGATATCTGTGTCTATGTATTTACATTGTGTATTTATTGTATGTCCTGGTTTTCATGTATGGAATGTCTGAACTGCACGCAGAACAATACTTTTCACTGTACCTTGGTACACGTGACTAAATCTAAATTCTAAAGACACATCAGTTGCACATATACACTGACATCACCCAGCTCTAACTCACAACCGCCTCTCTTGATCTCTCCATCTTGCCCTTGTTGTCAAATAGCATGCACGATACCTAAAACTGAATGAGCTGCACTTTTCTCCAATTAAAATTTGACTACCATCAGAATTTAGATGTATATACCGCTGATCCCACTCATCTTCCCAGTCACTATCACAGGCTGTACCTGCTTGAAAATTCAGCAGCCTATTGGGGGCCTGAGCTGAGCATTCAAATCTAGAATCCTCACCGTGGCCAGGTCTGACTACTTCTACCTTTACAATATAGCGTACCTCTCTCCCTGTCTCAAACCATTAGCTGTTAAAACTCCTGGTCATGCTTTTGTTACCTGCAGACTTAAACTTTTCAAATGCTTTCCTGACCAGCTTCCTATCATCTCGTCTCTATAAATTTAAGCTCCGTTGTCCATTTTCTAACCTGAACTATATGGCGCATAGGCAACACCCATATTCTCTCAGCTAGATTGTTCCCAGTCAATCAATGTCTCAAGTTAAAATTTTCATCAATGCTTTCAAATCTTTCCACATCTCTGTAACAACCTTCAGCCCTGTGCCTTCGTCCACCTATATCCCAATTTCTACAACTTCTTCCTTAAACCACTGTCGCTCCATCATCAGCCTCCTTTTTCAAGGCCATCTGAAAAACCTACTCTAAGATTTTTGTCACCCATTATCCTTCAGCTCTCCCAGACACTGGAAACACTTAGCTTATTACCATCAGTTGAGCTGCAAGAAGTTAGAGGATATAGCCATACAATTGCAGTGAGAGTGCATCCAATGTCACATCTTTCATGTTCTAATTTTTAAAAATAAGTGACAAATTTCTCATAATTAAACGGCTGGCTAATCTCATTCTCCAGATTTTAAGCATTGTACTTTCAATTAGGCTGTTGATTAACTGCTAAATATTTTGTCTTTGTCAAAGAATTCTTTTGAAACTTGCTCAAGAACATGGCTGTTTTTAAAATTCAGTTTGTATCATAATCTGAAGACCGTAAACCTCAGTATCTCAGCGAAGTGAAGCTGATTTTTGCTTTAGGAAGCATTATTTACTTCCACAATTCTCTTTTATTTGCTCTGCTTTTACTTTGTTACTCAGAGAACTCGTTTCCTCCTCCATTGGTAATTCTTTTTTGTTTCATCAATTATTGCTGCACAATTAACAATTTTATCACACTGTCACAATTTGCTGTTACGATCTGCACATATATCCAGTTTGTTCTCTTAAGATTTAAAAGAGCATCACTGTACCAAAAATCTGCTAATCAACGTTTGTAATACATTTGTTTGCTAGAGTGACAAACCCTCAACTGCTCAGGTTGGAAGGCCAAGACTTAAATGAGGATGAGAGTAGTAAACTGGGGGCTTTGGGTTATCAGTTGGCAAGTAGTTCAACAAGAACACAGGTCGTCCCACAAGTCCCGAAAGACGTGCTGTTAGGTAATTTGGACATTCTGAATTCTCCCTGTGTGTACTCGAACAGGCGCTGGAATGTGGCAACTAGGGGCTTTTCACAGTAACTTCATTGCAGTGTTAGCATAACCTACTTGTGACAATAAAGATTATGTCAAAGAGGACAAAATATTAATCTTTATTATTGTCAATGTACGAGCTCTGTTTAGGAAGACAAAAAGTGTAAATTGGGTACCTACACAACGTCAACTTCTGTGCTGAGCAATTGAGGCTACTGAAAATGAACACTTGATTAAAGCTATATTTGCAATCAAAGTCAGCCAGCTGTATTTATAAAAAAGAACCTTGCCTAGTAAATGAAGAGATCTTTGCAGACAGAAATGAGCATATTTGAAAAAGAAATGCCATGGCTTTTACACGCAAGGATTTGTAAAAGGTTCTTGACGAGTTGCTGCATAGTGAAGTCATTCATTTGGGTTAAGAGAAAGACATACTGGATACAAAAAGGCAAATGGAATGTTAGCGTTTATTGCAAAAGGATTGGAGTATAAAAGTAGAGAGTGTTGTTGCAATTGTATAGAGTATTGGTGAGACCACATCTGAAGTAAAGTGTCAAGTTGTAGTCTCCTTATTTGAGGAAGCATGTGTCATTGGAGGCAAATCAGAGGAGGTTCACCAGATTGATTCCGGGGATGAAAGGGTTGACGTACGAGGAGAGATAAAACCAGTTTGGGCTTATGCTCACTGCAGTTTAGAAGGATGAGAGGGGATCTAATCAAGGTATATAAGATACTAAAATGGATTGATAAAGTAAATGTAGACCAAATGTCCCACATTGTAGGGCAATCTAGAACGAAAGGTCACGGATATAGGTTGAAGCAGTAGATTTAGAATTGACGAGAAGGAACTACTTCTCACACAGGGTGCTGAATTTGTGGAACTCGCTGCCCCACAGTGCAGTGGAATCTGAGTCATTAAATGGTTCAAGGAGATAGATATGTTTTTGATTTTAAAAATGGGTTAAAGGGATATGGGAAACAGGCAGGGAGGTGGATTTGAGACCAAGAAGAGATCAGCCATGATGTGATTGAATGACAGAGCAGGCATGAAGGGCTGAATTGCCTACTCTGCTCCTAATTCCTGTGTTCCCATGTATCAGAATATTTTCTGAATGACAATAAATTCGGAGGTATGGAGGACAAATAGATTTAAGATACCCAGATATACAAAAATTAGAGCACAGCAACAATATTTAATCAAAAGGACTAATCAAATGTTGGCCTTTATGTCAAGGTATTTAGAATATAACTTTGAGGAAATGAGACTTCACTTAGAAAAGGACTTGGTCAGACCCTCTCTGGAATGCATTCAGTTTTTGGCACAAACTCAGAAAATATTTTAGTCTTGAATGGAGCACAGTCGAAATTCGGCAAAATTATATTGAGACTTAACATAACATATGAAATGGGAGTAGCAGACTACATGGTATTGAGCCTGCTCTGCCATTCAATATGATCATGGCTAATCTTGGGCTTTGACTCCATCTCCTTGCCTGCTCCATATCCCTGGATTCTCTCGGAGACCAAAAACATGCCTACTCCAACCTTAAATATATTCAACGATGTAGCATCATTAACCTTTATCTCAAGTAAGAAATGACGCTTCATCTATTGCATGCCAATTAAGGCTCTCTAATCCCATATAAACAGGCATTCTAACTTGGCGTAACGGAGGTCTACCTACCAACCACATGCTTAAAAAACAATTTGCTCAATACAATTTGACAATGTTTTCTGGATTAAAGCACAATACTTTTACTGAAGCAAAAGATAAGTTCCTGAAATAAGTGAAAATCAATAAAATCTACCTAAAGGTAGTTGACATAATGGTGGAAAATGCATGACAAAATTCCACCAACCTTTTTGAATAGTGCTCAAAAGCAGGGTTCCAGGCAGAGGGGCCAAGTCAAATAACTTATGGTAGAAAGATCGCACTTTCAAGGAGAGAAAACAATGTGATCTAGACATTACCACTGCTGACACCAGCAGACAAAAGGATTGCATTTTTGTCCACTATTTTGACAAAGGCAAAGAGAGGCTTGCTCAGTATTTCCCGAGAAGTAAAACCTCTCTGTTCCGGGAGCATTCTGGTTAAATATTTCATCTTTTACATCTTTTTTATAATATAAAGAGCAGAACTGCTCATTGTAATTTAAGCAAGGTCTAACCAAGGTTCTATACAAGTTTAGCATATATTTTCTGCTTTTCAATATTCTCTTGCATGTATTGTTTATATTTTTGGCTTGATTAGCCTGTTTTTGGCATTATTAAGTTACGTTGCTTCTATATCGATTTGTATATTTCTATCCTTAATGCCTTCTGTTCCTCTTCCATTTAGACACATTTTCCCAGAAGTAGGTAGCCTTCTTCCTCCCACAATGCATCACCTCACATTTGCCCATATTGAAGTTCATCCCCCAAGTATTGGCCAATTCTGCAAGTTTATTACTGTCATCTTACAACTTATCACATTCCCCCTCTCAATTCAGCACTGTCCATAAATTTTGAAGTTGTATTTTTGATCCTCGGGTTGAAATAAAACATAGAACATACAGTGCAGAAGGAGGCCATTCGGCCCATCAAGTCTGCACCAACCCACTTAAGCCCTCACTTCCACCCTATCCCCGTTAACCCAATAACCCCTCCTACCCTTTTTGGTCACTAAGGGCAATTTATCATCGCCAATCCACCTAATCTGCACGTCTTTGGAATATGGGAAGAAACCGGAGCACCCAGAGGAAACCCACGCAGACACAGGGAGAACGTGCAGACTCTGCAGACAGTGACCCAGCGGGGAATCGAACCTGGGACCCTGGCGCTGTGAAGCCACAGTGCTATCCACCTGTTCTACCATGCTGCACAATGTAAATTCTGAACAAAACATTGGTCCCAGAACCAAATCTTTTTCAACACAACTTTTTAACATTTGTCAATCTGAGTCATTACCTTTAACCCTCTGTTTCTTGTTTTCTAATTAGAATTCTAATAATTGTCTATGTTCTATGATTGTGTTACTTGTCCCCTGACAGTATATGCATTGACCTTAGTTGAAGGCCTATGGGGCAGTCATGTAGCAACAGATTTGTTTTGCCTAATTTTCCTCTTTTTAATAGTACTCAATTCCTGGAGCTTGGTTCCACTGGAGTGGTGAGGGATGGGGGGGGGGGGGGAAATCATTGAGAAGATTCACTATGAATCTTCTCAATGGCACAAATATACTTTCCCTAAATTGACAGCAGAGTTAAGTACTTCTGATAGCCCCTCACAAGTTTAGAAGTATAATTAGAAGCACTTAAAATTTGTAATTTTAATATTTTAAGGATAATGACCATCTCCAAAGAGAAAATCAAACCATCGCCCCATGACATTCAATGGCTTTACCATCACTGAATCTGGGGGTTACCGTTGACAAGAAACTGAACTGGACCAGCCATATAAATACTGTTGCTACAAGAGGTAAGAGGCAAGGAATCTTGCAGCAAGTAATTCATCTCCTAACTCCCAGAAGCCTGTCCACCACCTACAAGGCACAAATAGAATATTCCCCACTTGCCTGGATCGGTGCAGCTCCAGCAATACTCAAGAAGCTTGACACCATCCAGGACAAAGCAGCCTGCTTGATTGGCATCCCATCCACAAACATTCACTCCCTCCACCACCACGCACAGTAGCAGCAGTGTGTACCATCTACAAGATGCACTGCAGAAACTCACCAAGGCTCATTAGGCAGCATCTTCCAAACCCACGACCACTACCAACTAGGGCAAGATCAGAAGGTACATGGAAACATCATTTGGAGGTTCCCCTCGGATGGGGCGGTAGCAGTGGTTAGCACAGTTGCTTCACTGCACCAGGGTCCTGGGTTCGATTCCTGGCTTGGGTCATTGTCTGTGCGGAGTCTGCACGTTCTCCCCGTGTCTGTGTGGATTTCCTCTGGGTGCTCCGGTTTTCTCCTACAGTCCAAAGATATCGAGTTTGGAACGGCCCTCGGAAGGAGCTTCCCACTTAAGCTCACACCATCCCCCATGCCTGTAACCCCACCTAATCATTTTGGACACCAAGGGCAATTTAGCATGGCCAATCCACCTAACCTGCACATCTTTGGACTGTGGGAGGAAAGCGGCGGGCCTGGAGGAAACCCACGCTGACACGGGGAGAACGTGCAGACTCCGCACAGACAGTGACCCAAGCTGGGAATCGAACCTGGGACTCTGGATCTGTGAAGCAACTGCGCTAACCACTGCGCTACTGTGTCGCTTGAAAAGTTTAAATGTAGTTCTCAACCTGCTTCATAATTTGAAAATTTGTACATTGTACATCTGAAATAAAATCGGCTATTTAGCACAGTGGGCTGAGAGAGCTGGTTTGTAATGCAGAACAAGACCAGCAGCGCAGGTTCAATTCCCGTTCCAGCCTCCCCGAACAGGCCGCATTCACATTTTCACATTCATTTCATTGAAGTCTACTTGTGACAATAAGTGATTATTATTATTAGAAGCAATAAACCTTGAATAAAGACCTGTTATTTTACACTAAAACACAGCAGACCATGCTACTCCAAAATAATGAGATTAAAATATTTGCCAAAAAGGTGAGAAAAAGTCATTTGCATTGCAAACATTGATGGTCTCTATAGTGACTGTTCTTTATAGATTTGTTTAACAGTGAAGCAATGAAATACTAAACTGTCAGCACATATGTAAAAGTAGGCTCAAAATGCCCCAGAGCAGCAATGCACAATTGCAATGTCTGGTCCACAACGTTTTTAGCTCAGCTAAATTAGTGCACAAAAGGATTTGCAATTTCACCTTTGATTAAAAGCTTCACAAATTAAACACTTCACCATGTGTCAGAGTCAACACTGGCAGGGCAGGGAGGGTTGTTAGCTATGCGGAGAGGCTGAATAGACTCTTTTCATTAGAAAGACAGAGGTTCAAAGGTGACCTGATAGAAGTGTACAAGACTATGAGAGGATGAATAGAGATGGGCAGGCACTCTTTCCCAGACTGGAGGAGTCAGTCACCAGTGGGAATAGGTGTATGGTTCATGGGGTAAAGATAACAGGAGATGTGCGAAGCAGGTTTTCTTTTTACACAGAGGGTGGTGAGTGCCTGGAACGCATTCAAAAGGCAAATACATGGATAGGATAGGTAGAGAGGGATACGGCATAAGGAAATGCTAAGGGTTTTGGCTAAGGTTGGTATCATGACCGGTACAGGCTTGGAGGGCCGATGGGCCTGTTCCTGTGCTGTATTGTTCTTTGTTAGCACTCATACGGACTTATGGCAGCACGGTAGCATTGTGGGGCAGCACGATAGCATTGTGGATAGCACAATTGCTTCACAGCTCCAGGGTCCCAGGTTTGATTCCGGCTTGGGTCACTGTCTGTGCGGAGTCTGCACATCCTCCCCGTGTGTGCGTGAGTTTCCTCCGGGTGCTCCGGTTTCCTCCCACAGTCCAAAGATGTACAGGTTAGGTGGATTGGCCATGATAAATTGCCCATAGTGTCCAAAATTGCCCTTAGTGTTGGGTGGGTTACTGGGCTATGGGGATAGGGTGGAGGTGTTGACCTTGGGTAGTGTGCTCTTTCCAGGAGCCGGTGCAGACTCGATGGGCCGAATGGCCTCCTTCTGCACTGTAAATTCTATGATACATTTTTTATGCTCTAACATTTCTTTCTAAATGGCCATTTCTCCTTTCATCTGACAATTCACTGTCCAAATAGTATATCTTAACATAAACAGTTTGAAGCTATATGAACTGTGCTTCAGTTGGTAGAGATCTTGTTCGAGTCGGAAGGCTGTAGGTTCAAGTCACATTTCAGAGACTTAACACAAAATTCTCAGCTACCACTCCAGTGTAGCACTGATGGAGAACGATGCCATCTTTTAGATGGAGATGGAAAAACAAGGCCGCTCAGGTTGGTGCAGATAATCCTACTGCATTATTTCAAAGAAGGCCGGGGAGTTATCCAAACTGTTTGGCAATAATTTACCCCTCACTCAACATCACTAAAACATTATCTGGCCATCATATTGCTATTTATGGAAGCCTGCTGCATTAAATTGTTTCATTTTGAATATAGTGTTACACTTCAAAAATAAACTTAATTGGTTTGGGCACATCCTGAGCAATGAAAGATGCTATTATCAAGTTTTTTCTTTTATAGACTTCAAAGATTTTCACAATATTGCAAGGACGGTCATTTGATTTATCCTAGTACATCCATCCTGAAAAAGCTTAAAACCACCCCACTGAAGCACCTAATTAATGAGGAATTTACATTGTCATACTTTATTCAGGAGAACATTGCAGCACAACAGTAATGATAACAACTAGCAACTAATGCAGAGGCCCAGGCTAATGCCTGGGACTTGGATTTGAATCCTATCACAGCAGCTGCTGAACGTTTAATTAATAAATCTAGAATTGAAAGCTAGTCTCAGTAATGGTGGCTACGAACCTACCACTGATCGTCGTAAAACCCGTGTGGTTCACTAATGTCAATTAGGAAGGGGATCTGCTATCCTTATCCAGTCTGGTCTACATAGGACTCCAGACTACAGCAATAACTTAATAATTTCCCCTGGCCCTTAGCATAGTACTAAGTCATTGTACCAGGTCATTACAGAAAAGTTCAGAAGGAATAAAAGCAGATGGACCACCTAGGCACTGGAACCAATAATGACAACCCAGCCTTGTCAACCCTGCAAAGTCCTCCTTAATAATATCTGGAGGTTTGTCTCAAACTTGAGAGAGCTATCCTATGGATGAGTCAAACAACAGACTGACAGCCAACTGTCCAAACCCACCATCATCAATCAAGGGGTGGCAGTACAGTGGTATACAGTCAGGAGGGAGTTGCCCAGTGTCTCATGACATTGGGGTAAACATGGGCATGGAAACCTCCTGTTGATTACAAAGACAAAGAGAATAGTGAGCAAAGAACAAAGAAATGTATAGCACAGGAACAGGCCCTTTGGCCCTCCAAATCAGCATGACCATGTTGCCCGTCTGAACTAAAACACCCTACCCTTCCAGGGATCATACCCCTCTATTCCCATTCTATTCATGTATTTGTCAAGATGCCCCTTAAAAGCCACTATCGCATCCACCACCCCACCTGGTAGCGAGTTCCAGGCTTGCACCACTCTGTGTGTAAAAAAAAAATATCTCCTTTAAACTTACCCCTCACACCTTAAACCTTTGCCCCCTAGTAATTGACTTTTCCACCATGGGAAAAAGCTTCTGGCTATCCACTCTGTCCACGTCCCTCAAAATCCTGTAGAATTCTATCAAACCAAGTTTCACCAGCCTCTCCTCATAACGAATGCCCTCCAGGCAAATCCCAGTAAATCTTTTCTGTCCCCTCTCTAAAGCCTTCACATCCTTCTGGTAGTGTGGTGACCAGAATTGAACACTATATTCCAAGTGTGACCTAACTGAGGTTCTATAAAGTTGCAACATGACTTGCCAATTTTTAAACTCAATGCCCCAGCCGATGATGACAAGCATGTTATATGCCTTCTTTTTAAAAATTTTTTTTATAGTATTCAATTATTTTTTTCCCCAATTGCCAATCCACCTAACCTGCACATCTTTGGGTTGTGGGGGTAAAACCCACACAGACACAGGGAGAATGTACAAACTCTACATGGACAGTGACCCAGGTCCGGGATTTGAACCCGGGTCCTCGGTGCCGTAGGTTTCAGTGCGAACCACTGCGCCACATGCTGCCCGGCCATATGCCTTCTTGACTACTTTCTCCACCTATGTTGTCACTTTGTGACCTGTGCACCTGTACACCTAGATCCCTTTGCCTATCAATACTCTTAAGGGTTCTGCCACTTACTGTATATTTCCCATCTGTATTAGACCTTCCAAAATGCATTACCTCACATTTGTCCGAATTAAACTTCATCTGCCATCTCTCCACCCAAGTCTCTAACCGATCTATATCCTGCTGTATCTTCCGACGGTTCTCATCGCTATCCTTTGCGTTGTCCGCAAACTTATCAATCAAACCAATTACATTTTCCTCGAAATCATTATATTACAAACAGCAAAGATTCCAGCATTGATACCGGAGGAACGTCACTAGTCATTGCCCTCCATTTTGAAACCCATCCTTCCACTGCTACCCTCTGTCTTCTATGATTTTTATCCATCTTGCCAGCTCACCTCTGATACTGTGCAACTTCACCTTCAGCACCAGTCTGCCATGAGGGACGTTGTCAAAGGCCTTACCGAAGTCCATGTAGCCAATATCCACTGCCGTACCGCCAATCATCTTTGTCACTTTCTCGAAAAATTCAATCAAGTTCGTGAGACATGACCTCTCCTTCATAAAACCATGTTGCCACTCACAAATACGTCCACTTATTTCCAAGTGGGACTAAATCCTGTCTCGAAGAATCTTCTCCAATAATTTCCCTACTAATGACGTAAGGCTCACTGGCCTGTAATTACTTTGATTGTCCTTGCTACACTTCTTAAACAAAGGAACAACATTGGTTGTTCTCCAATCCTCTGGGACCTCCCTTGTAGCCAGTGAGGATAAAAAGATTTCTCTCATGGTCCCAGCAATTTCCTCCCTTGCCTATTCTGGGGTATATAACATCAGGGCCTGGAGACAGGTCTACATTAATATTTTTCAAGACTGCCAATACCTCCTCCTTTTTGACCTCAACATGACCAAAACTATCTACACACCCTTCCCCAGACTTATCATCCACTAAGTCCTTCTCTTTGGTGAATGAGCCCTTCTCTTTGGTGATTGTTACCTACCACCTTCCTTCAGCTGATGAATCAGTGCTGTCCATGTTGAACACAACTGGAAGAACTACAGATAGCAAAGAGCATAAAGAATGGGTGGTGGGGGGGGCAGAAAATCCCAGATGGAGGGGGAGGGGGTGATTTGCACCGTAAGGGAAAGGGGGGCCCAGCCGCAGGTCCTCACTATTGGCCAACATTCAAAATGGCTGCCCGAGGGGAAATTTGCATGACTATGGTTTGGGAATCGCTTCCTGATTTGCGCTCCCAGCAATTCAGCTCCAGCAGAACATAGTCTCCCAAATGAAGAATCCTGTCCACTGTCTCTAATCCTGGTTTGTTCCCACCCCTCAGTGCGGCTGGGAGTACCGATGGAGTGCTTGCACCTGAAGAAACTCAATTACACCATGAGGGGAGCAACTGAGGATTTGTATGAAGATGGCAGCTGTTTATTTTTTATTTCAAAGATCTGGTCACCATAAGTTGCTAAAAGGGGGCCTGGGTGGGGGGGGGGGGGGGGGGGGGGGGATGGGTTAGGTGTTTTTGGAGGGGTGGGACTAGGGTTTAGGGGTGGTCAGTGGGACTGCAGGTTTGTCATTCTGATTGGTTGTGTCGTTTTGTCTTTATGAGAAAATATCAGCCATGATTGAATGGCGGAGCAGACTCAATGGGCTGAAAGCCTAATTCTGCTCCTATGTCTTATGGTATTATGTATAAAATGAAAAGGGTTCAACACAAATATTTTTTTTTAAAGCATCACGGCTTCGCTTTGTAATATTTCTTGTCCTGTTCCATTATTTTCCACTGTGGCCCTGTTTGATTCTGACCCTTTCCTTTGTTCTTGATTCCCCCTTTTCCGACTTTTGCATAGGTTCCCATCCCCTTGCCATTTCAGTTCAAACTCTCCCCAACCACGATCAAATACTCCCCCTAGGGCATCAGTCCTGTTCCTGCCCAGGTGTGACCCGCCCAGTTTGTAGAGGTCCCACCTCCCCAGAACTAGTCCCAATGACCCGAGAATCTGCAACCCTCCTCCTCACATCATCTCTTCAGCCATGTATTAATCTGATAGATCCTGCTAATTCTACTCTGAGATCACTGCCATTGAGGTCGGACTTTGCAACTTACTGCTTAACTCCCTATATTGTTGATTTAGGACCTCATCACTTTTTTTGCTCATGTTGTTCATACCAATGTGCATTAAGATCACTGGCAGTTCAGCCCATCCTTCAGAATGTTCTGTCACATTTCTTGAGGATCCTTGACGCTAGAACCAGGGAAGCAACATGCCATCCCGGAGTCTCATTTGCTGCCACAGAAACGCCTATCAGGCCACTCAACCTGTTATGTCCGTGGCGGCTCACTGCAAGAGAAATTCAACTAGTCCAACTCCCATACAATCTTTATTAAAAATGAACCTCATTACTTCCCTCTCCTATACATCATTCTTTAATGTCAAAAGCGGGCAGATAACCTTCTCTGAGGCCTGTAACTAATCATTTACCTTCACTCTCATAGCCCTCCGCACCTTCCCAAGAGTGTTTCAGCACAATAATAGTGCAGCTCATTAGTACAGTAAGTGACCAGATGTCAAATTTGGGGGGGAAATATGCCATTTATATATGCTACAATTAATTTTGGCATGGATATTTTTTGCTTTGTTTTTAAATCTTACTTCCTGCAGTTTTCATAATCATAGAGGTTTACAGCATGGAAACAGACCATTTGGCACAACTTGTCTATGCCGCCCAGTTTTTAATTCCAATTGCTCCTATTTGGCCCAAATCCTTCGATACCCATCTTTCCCACATAACTGTCTAAATGCTTTTTAAAAGACAAAATTGTACCTGCCTCTACAACTGGCTCTGGCAGCTTGTTCCAGACACACCACCCTGTGTGTGACAAAATTGCTCCTCTGGACCCTTTTGTATCTCTCCACGCTCACCTTAAACCCAACGCCCTCTAGTTTTAGACTCCCCTATCTTTGGGAAAAGATGGTGACCATCTACTTTATCTATGCCATTCATTGTTTTATATACCTCTATAAGCTCACCCCAAAGCCTCCTACATTCCAGGGGAAAAGATCCCAGTCTATCTAGCCTGTCCTTATAACTCAAAACATCAAGTCCCAGTAGCTTCCTAGTAAATCCCTTCTGCACTCTTTAGTTTAATAATATCCTTTCTATAATAGGGTGACCAGAACTGGACACAGTATCCCAAGTGTGGCCTTACTAATGTCTTGTACAACTTCAACAAGACGTCACAACTCCTGTATTCAATGTTCTGACCACTGAAACCAACCAATGCTTTCTTCACCACTCTGTCCACCTGTGATTCCACCTTCAAGGAGCTATGAACCTACACTCCTTGATATCCTTGTTCTATAACTCTCCCAACACCCTACCATTAACTGAGTAGGTCCTGCCTTGATTCGATCTACCAAAATGTATCGCCTCACATTTATCTAAATTAAACTCCATCTGCCATTCATCAGCCTACCGGCCCAATTGATCAAGATCCTGTTGCAATCCTAGATAACCTTATTCACTGTCCACTATGCCACCAATCTTGGTGTCATCTGCAAACTTACTACCATGCCTCCTAAATTCTCATCCAAATCATTAATAAAAATACAAATAACAATGGACCCAACACTGATCCCAGAGGCACACCGCTGGTCACAGATTTCCAGTTTGAAAAACAACCCTCTACAACCACCCATTGTGTTCTGCAGTCAAGCCAATTTTGTATCCAACTAGCTACCTCATCTTGGATCCCAAGAAATTGAACCTTATGCAACAACCTACCACGCTTGTCAAAGGCCTTGTTAAAATCAATGTAGAAAACGTCGACTGCACTGCCCTCATCTTCCTTCTTGGTTACCCCTTCAAAAAACTCAAACAAATTTGTGAGACTTGATTTTCCACCCACAAAGCCATGCTGACTGTCCCAAATCAGTCGTTGCAACACCATGCCTGTAGATCCTGCCTCTCAGAATACCTTATAACAACAGCACAGTGTTTAGCACACTGGGCTAAATCGCTGGCTTTGAAAGCAGACCAAGGCAGGCCAGCAGCACGGTTCGATTCCCGTAACAGCCTCCCCGAACAGGCGCCGGAATGTGGCGACTAGGGGCGTTTCACAGTAACTTCATTGAAGCCTACTCGCGACAATAAGCGATTTTCATTTCATTTCATTTTCGTAGGGCAACACAAGTGGATAGCACTGTGGCTTCACAGCGCCAGTATCCACACATAGATCCTGATCCTGAAGAGGCCCTACTCGCTCCCTCGTTACTCTTTTGCCCTTTATGTATTTGTGCAAGCAAATTTATTCATTTTTGAGTATTATGATTTTTACTGACTTATATTTTGACCAAAGCACCACTGTAGCCTGTCATGTAGTAATGTATATTAAATAATATCCTTTCTATAAATTCCTAGAAATTGATTTCTCTCACAACGTGGACATTAATGTTCTATTCATCACAAAGTTTGTCCTTTTGGTTACAGTTCAATTCTTCATATTTATAGTTATTTTTTCACCCAAGCTTAGTAATTTAGATAACAACATCCTTAGAATAATTAGAAGGCAAATAACTGGAATTATGTATTGTTCACAAAACCTTTTTGGGCCAATCCCCTTTAAGAGATTCTCATAGACCACTTTTCTGCTCCAGCTGGGGACAGTGACACCAGTAAGTCCACAAGAAATGCTTCTCACTGCTTTCTCACTTTTCTCTCCTGCTTGCTTTCCTTTCCACATATTTTGTTCACCTGCTTTTGGTGGCTTATTTTCGCTTTGCCCTTTCCTTATTGTTTCTCATGTTGCACAGAGTCCAGTTTTACGGAATACTGCACTCTAGGATTTGCTGAGTGAAGCAATTTTCAGACTGCTCTCCTAAAATTTTGTGAAGTTTTGGATTTCAAATTTAAAGTTAAATTTAAGTTTCTTCACTGTTTTTGTCAGTTGTACACAAGTTGCCTGCAAGCTGCGCAGTTTGTTAATTAGTTGGCGAGTTAGAACTGGTATTTACTGCTAGCATGGGCTGGCTGCTGTTTAAAGAGATTTTTGGTAACAAAGTAGCAAGGAGTACAATTTCTACAGAGTTCTAAACTAGGGAAATTCACTGAGTGTGGAAAGAGGTGGTGTTCTGAAACGAGGCATTGCTGAATCCAGTGCTGAGGAAAGAGGTGAGCCAAGTAGCTCAAGCACAGTCATCCTTGTTTCATACGGTTTAGATTAGTAATGGAGGTGAGCAAGGATCAGTCTAAAATAGAACTTCTAAATTTGAAAAAAGCTAACATCAGTAGGATGAGGGAATCGAGCCTGAGTAAAATGGAGCCAAAGATTAATAGGAAAAGCTAATGGAACAATGGGTGATGTTTAAGCAGGGGATGTTTCAAGTAATGGATAGTACATTCCAACAAGAGGGACCGGCAGGACAGGAACCAAGCCAGGTGATGAGGGAGATAGTGAATCTGATGAAGCAAAGAAAGAAGGTAGGTATGTGGTGCATGTTAGGTAAATTCGTCAAGCAAGAGCCAGGTCAAGTACAATAATGCACGGTAGCACAGTGGATAGCACTATGGCTTCACAGCGCCAGGGTCCCAGGTTCGATTCCCAGCTTGGGTCACTGTCTGTGCAGAGTCTGCACATTCTCCCCGTGTCTGCGTGGGTTTCCTCCGGGTGCTCCAGTTTCCTCCCACAAGTCCCAAAAGACGTGCTGAATTCTCCCTCCGTGTACCGGAACAAGCGCCGGAATGTGGAGACGAGGGGCTTTTCACAGTAGCTTCATTGCAGTGTTAATGTAAGCCTACTTGTGACAATAAAGATTATTATTAATAAGGTGAGAGAGGAAGTAAAGAGGAAAGTAAGACTGACAGAGAGAATACAAGAACAAAATAGCAGTTAATATTTAATGTAACCCACAATGCTGCCACCAATATGCAGATAATCTGACGGTAAGAGGTGCGATGGAGCATATTAGGTTATAGACATAGACATAGAACAGTACAGCACAGAACAGGCCCTTCGGCCCTCGATGTTGTGCCGAGCAATGATCACCCTACTTAAACCCACGTAACCCGTATACCCGTAACCCAACAATCCCCCCATTAACCTTACACTACGGGCAATTTAGCATGGCCAATCCACCTAACCCATATGTTATATGTACAGAAAGTGGCAGGACAAGGCTAGAATACTTGGTAAATACTTTGGAGTAGAGAAGGTTGAGGGGAGATAGGTGCAAAAGATTGTCATGTTTAGATAAATGGACAAAGAAAGAAAACACAAATGCATTTAGACTCACTGACCTAAGTTAATCAATCATTTGGTCACGAGATACAGGGAGGATGTGAGCAAGAACCTTTTTATGCAGTGATTGGTAATGACCTAGTACTCGCTGCCTTAAGGGTTGTGTAAGCAGAGATGGTCTGATTTCAGAAGGAAATTGGAATGACACTTGAAGGAAATAAATTTGCAGGGCAATGTGGGTGGAGCAGGAGAATGGGACTGACTGGATTGCTCTGCTGCGGAAAACCTTCCTGGGCTTGATGAACCAAATGTCTGCCTCCTGTCTTGTAATGACAGTGTGGCGATGTTGATCGTTGGGACTTGGAGAAATTTCACAATGCTGTCAGATATGGCCCTCATTGGATTGGTGAACTTATACTAAAGCAGTGTAAATGCATTCTTGTTTGTCCATCCAGGCTGCATATCTTGAAACGAAATCAGGCAGAGGAATATTATTTCTGGACCAATAATAAAGCTGGTCAGAAGAACTCATGCTCACACCATGCAGTGCTCTGGGCAGACCTAAATGCTATCTTAATTTTCAATTGCCAAGCCAAAGAGGAGATATTCAAATGCCAGAGGTAGAACAAAGAGGAGGCACATAGTCGATAGATCTTTGTTAGTGGGCATAAGGATAAACTGGTGAAATAGCATTTTCAACCGAGTAATCAGAATACATTTATCGAGTAATATAATCTGGTAATGTATATTGGATTGGATTTGTTTATTGTTACGTGTACTGAGGTACAGTGAAAAGTATTTTTCTGTGAGCAGCTCAACAGATGATTAAGTACATGGGAAGAAAAGGAAAGAAAAGGAAATACATAATAGGGCAACACAAGGTATACAATGTAACTACATATGCACCGGCATCGAATAAAGCATAGAGGGTGCAGTGTTAATCAGGTCAGTACATAAGAGGGTCATTTAGGAGTCTGGTAACAGCGGGGCAGAAGCTGTTTTTGAGTCTGTTCGTGTGTATTCTCAGAATTCTGTATCTCCTGCCCGATGGAAGAAGTTGGAAGAGTGAGTAAGCCGGGTGGGAGGAGTCTTTGATTATGCTGCCCGCCTTCCCCAGGCAACGGGAGGTGTAAATGGAGTCAATGGATGGGAGGCAGGTTTGAGTGATGGACTGGGCTGTGTTCACGACTCTGAGGTTTCTTGCGGTCTTGGCCTAGCCGTTGCCATACTAGTGAATGATGCAGCCAGATAGGATGCTTTCTATAGTGCATCTGTAGAAGTTGGTAAGAGTTAATGTGGAAATGCCGAATTTCCTTAGTTTCCTGAGGAAGTATGGGCGCTGTTGTGCATTCTTGGTGGTAGCGTCGACATGGGTGGACCAGGACAGATTTTTAGATTTCATAGAATTTACAGTGCAGAAGGAGGCCATTCAGCCTATCGAGTCTGCACCGGCTCTTGGAAAGAGCACCCCACCCAATTCCACACCTCAACCCTATCCCCATAACCCAGCAACCCCACCCAACACGAAGGGCAATTTTGGACACTAAGGGCAATGTAGCATGGCCAATCCACCTAACCTGCACATCTTGAAATGATAATGAAAATCGCTTATTGTCACGAGTAGGCTTCAATGAAGTTACTGTGAAAAGCCCCTAGTCGCCACATTCCGGTGCCTGTCCGGGGAGGCTGGTACGGGAATCGAACCGTGCTGCTGGCCTGCTTGGTCTGCTTTAAAAGCCAGCGATTTAGCCGGGTGAGCTAAACCAGCCTCTGTGGGACTGTGGGAGGAAACTGGAGCACCTGCAGGAAACCCACGCACACACCTGGAGAACGTGCAGACTCCGCACAGACAGTGACCCAAGCCGGGAATCAAACCCGGGCCCCTGGAGCTGTGAAGCAATTGTGCTAGCCACTATGCTACCATGCTGCCCATGAGATATGTACCCATCTCCACCTCAGCCCCATTGATGGTGACATGGGTGCGTACGATACTTTGCTTCCTGAAGTCAATGACCAGCTCTTCAGTTTTGCCGGCAATGAGGGATAGATTGTTGTCGCTGCACAACTCCGCTAGGTTCTCTATCTCCCTCCTGCATTCTGACTCGTCGTTATTCGAGATCCGGCCCACTGTGGTCGTATTGTCAGCAAACTTGTGGATGGAGTTGGAACAAAATTTTGCCACGTAGTCATGTGTGTTTAGGGAGTATAGTAGGGAGCTAAGTACGCAGCCTTGCGGGGCTCCGGTATTGAGGACTGTTGTAGCAGTGTGGCCCACTGTGGACCACGGTTTGGGGTGGGGGGCATTGGGCACGGCCCATCTCCAATCACTCATCCACGTAATGCAGAGCGTGGGAGATTACAATCGCAAAATATTCCACTCTTACTACTCCTGGAGTCACCGATTTCCCCACTGCAAAGAAGAAAATCCATGAATATACATTGTGTACTTGGGAGGAGAACCCATAGGTCCACAACCCCCAACTGCTCCATGAATATGTCGAGTTATTTCACCATGTTGGAGGTCTTTCCTGTTTTGGGGTTGGACCTGTCTGTCCGTTGGTCCTGTGCACAGTTAAAAGTCCTTCCCCACCCACCCCCCGCCCCATGATTAGTCAGTGCGGAACAGGAAGGATGGGGTAGTAGGGTGTTATTTATTGGCTATGTGATATCCGGTTTGTTCTCTTTTTCTTGGTTTTGGATTCTGCCCGGTGTTTGGCCAGGTTTCACCCAAAGTCCTGGTAGATCCAAATCCGGTGACCTTCCCAGTTACAGTTTTTAGTTTGTCTTGCCCAGTGCAGGATTCGTTCCCGGTCTTGGTAGCAGTGCATTTTACTGATTATCGCCCTCAGCTGTTCCCCCGCTCTGGGCTTGTGTGAAGTGACCTGTGGTCTCTGTCCATCTCTGGTTGGTTGGGGAAGCTGTCCCTACCCACCAGGTAACCCAGCATTTGGGCCACGTAGTCTGTCGGGTTCCTACCTTGGATCCCCCTCCGGCAGGTCCACGATCCGTAGCTTTTGGTGCCTCGATCGGCTTTCCTGGTCAATTTTCCAATTCAGGCTCCCCATCGTCACAACCAGGTTTTCCACTTCTTTTTCTAGAGCAGCAATCCAGTCATCCTGGTCTGTTGCAGCTTTCTCCAGCTCTTTAATGGTGTTTTCCTGCACTTCCAGCCACCTCTCCGCCTCGTCTAGGCCACCTGCATGGTTGCCAGAGTTTTTGCAACCGCACCCCTCACCGGAGGTTGAATGTCGGCTTTTGTCTCTTCCTGGTGTTCTCTCAGTTACCTTGAGAGAAACATCCTCCACCCATCCCCTGGTGTGGGAGGGGGGCTCCTTGTGATCTGGCAAGGCCCGAGCTTCACGACTTCAGCCATTTGTTTCTCCAGGCTTTTTCCAATAATAGTCTCCTCATGGCCTCTGGAATGGCTGTTGTTTGCTACTTTATCTTCCTATTATTACTGGCAGAGGTGTGGAGAATGTTTTCTTTGCATTAGTGGGCTATTTCAGGGGAAAGAGCCTATTTTCGGGTATGTGGGAGAAGAGCCACCTCATATGCGACTTCTCAGCACATCCCAGTTACCGAAGGTCCCTCTCAGAATTCACTTGAAAATTACTTAACTATATAATAATAATCTTTATTATTGTCACAAGTAGGCTTACATTATTGTGAAAAGCCCCTAGTCGCCACATTCCACCGTCTGTTCGGGTACAGAAGGAAGAATTCAGAATGTCCAATTCACCTAACAGCACGTCTTTCGGGACTTGTTGGAGGAAAGCGGCGGGCCTGGAGGAAACCCACGCAGAAACGGGGAGAATGTGCAGACTCCGCACAGACAGTGATGGGAATCGAACCTGGGACCCTTGTGCGGTGAAGCAAGAGCGCTAATCGCTGTTGGACAAAGGCTGATGGTAGGTAAGATGCTAACGGGCCCTGACGGACACAAACTGAGCATCAGTGAGCAAGTCAGTGCTGTACATCGCTTGATGCTACTGTCGATATCTTCCATCACTTTGCTGATAATAAAGAGTAGATTGGAGCGATGCTTGGTCATCTTGGATTTGTCATACTTTTTGTGGACAGGTCTATCTGGGTAATTTTCCATTATTGGTTAGCTGCCAGTGGTGTAGCTCTATAGGAGCAGCTTGGCTAAGGTGACAGCCTATGTGGAGCACAAATAAGTACTACTGTCAGGATGTTGTCAGGGCCCATAGCCTTTGCTGCATCCAATGCCTTCATCTATTTCCATTCCAGTCAAATCTGCAATACTGGGGACCTCAGGAGGAGACCGAGATGGATCATTAACAGCACATCTGGCTGATTGTTTCAAATGCTTCAGCCTTTTCCACTGAGGCACTGGGATCCCCCATCATTGATTATATTTCTGTGTTCTTTTCCTCCATTTTGTTATTTAATTGTCCACCAGCTTTCACCACTGAATATGGCAGTACTGCAAAGCTTTGATCTGATTCTTTGGTTGTGACATATTTTAGCTCTGCCTATCGCATGCTGCTTCTGCAGTTTGGCATACACAGTCCTGCGCTATCTCGTGTTAATATCTTATGTTGCACCTAGCATGCTCTGCAATCTGTTAAACCACTGTTGACCCCTTTGCTTGATGGTAATGGTAGAAATGAAATGAAAATCGCTTATTGTCACGAGTAGGCTTCAATGAAGTTACTGTGAAAAGCCCCTAGTCGCCACATTCCGGCGCCTGTCCGGGGAGGCTGGTACGGGATATTCCAAACCATATGAGTTACAGATTGTAGTTGAATATAACTCTGTTGTAGTTGAATGCACTTTTGTTGCAGATGGCCTACAGAGCCTCATGGATGCCTAGCTTTGAGTTCCAGGTCTTTTATCGCTGTCACCGTGATAGTGCGACACAACATAATAGAGGGTATTCTCAGTGTGATGATGGGACAAAGTTAAGTGTTGTTACTTTCACAGCTGACCACATCAGAATCACTCAACCATGAAGGGAAATGATTGGAAAGCACTTACCTCTGGTTGAAGTGGCCCTCTGAGTAGTCAGCATGGATTTACGAAAGAGAAATCACGATTGACAAATCTGCTGGAATTCTTCAAGGATGTAACTAGTAGAGTTGATATGGGGAAGCCAGTGGACATGGTTTATTTGGACTTTCAGAAGGCTTTCGACAAGCTCCTACGCAAGAGATTTGTGTACAAAATTAAAGTGCGTGAGGTTGGGGATGTGTATTGAAATGGATAGAAAATTGATTGGCAGACAGAAAACAAAGAGTAGGAATTAACGGGTCTTTTTCCAAGTGGCAGGCAGTGACTATGGGTATCTTACGAATCAGTGCTAGGATTCCAGTTATTCATAATGCATATTAATGATTTAGATGAGGGAACTAAATGTATTATCTCCAAATTTGCAGGTGGCACAAAGCTGGGTGGGCAGTTTAGCTGTGAGGAGGATGGAGATATGCCTCAGTGTGAATTGGACAAGCTGAGTTAGTGGGCAAATGCATGGCAGATGCAGAATAATGTGGATGAATGTGAGGTTATCCACTTTGGTAGAAAATCATGGAAGGCAGACTATCCGAATAGCTATAAATTGAGAGGGGGAAATGTGCAACAAGACCTGGGTGCCCTCGTACACTAATTGCGGAAGGTAAACATGCAGGTGCTGCAGGCGGTAAAGTAGACAAATGATATGTTGGCCTTCATAGCAAGAGGATTGGAGGACAGGAGCAATGATGCCTTGCTGCAATCATATAGGGCCATGGTGAGACCAAACCTGGAATATTGTGTGCAGTTTTGGCCTCATTATCTCAGGAAGGACGTTCTTGCTATAGAGGGAGTGTAGTAAATGTTTCACAGACTGACCCTGGGATGGTGGAGCTGACGTATGAGGAGAGACTAAGTCGGTTAGAATTATATTCGTTGGAGTTTAGAAGAGTGAGAGGGGATCTCATAGAAACTTACAAAATTCTAACAGGATTAGACAGGGTAGATGAAGGAAGGATGTTCCACATGTTGGAGGTGGGGTCCAGAACCAGGGGTCACAGACTGAACATATAGGGTAAACCATCCAGGACTCAGATGACGAGAAATTTCTTCATTCAGAATGGTAAGCCTGTGAAACTCATGACCACAGAAAGTAGTTGAGGCCAACATGGTATGTTTTCAAGAAGGAGTTAGATATAGCTGTTGGGGCTAAAGGGACCAAAGGATATGGGGGAGAAGGTGGGAACTGGTTATTGAGTTGGATGAGCAGCCATGATCATAATGAATGGCGGCTAAAAAGGCCTACTCCTGTTCCTATTTTCTGTTTCTAGGTGCTGTATGTGACTTGTACTCTCAGCTCAATTGTAACAGACACAACAGAGGAGTACTTGGTAAACTACTGCAGATTGTTTACTGTACCGCAGCATTAGAGAGGGGGAAAAATGGAAGAAAGCGTATGAAGCGTTATTCTCTTTCCAGTTCAAACAATATAAACAACGGAACAAGCCTGAATTTTGCATTCTAGTTTCTTTTTTACGTGTCATATATCACTAATCTTGACAGGAAAACCAAAAGCACAAAATCATTAAAAGGGAACTTTGGATTAATGTTTTCCTATGATACAGCTTTTCCACATTTATGTAAACATATCTTGCAAAAAGCAGCTAATAATGTGGAGAGGACAGTGAAGTAATCAAGTGCCGTAGCCACATCAACAGGTCTGAAAGTACATGACTTCATGAATGACTGAATGCAGACAGCTGTATTAGACAATGATTTTGTTGAAACAAATTGTTTAAAATATAACTCTGATGCAAGTGCTATTAATGGACAAAGTACACACAACACTCAGCTTTAGTTTTGGTTATTCTGGAGAGATAGGAATGCGTTTGCTGCATTAGTTGAACATTGCAGTCAAGCATGACGTGGCAACAATTTTCTTTGTAGCTTACCACTGTAAAGCTTCCTGTTGTATGCGGACAACATTCACATCTTTGCAATGCATATTCATAAGCTGCGCTAATGGGGGAAGGGGGTAGATACACTGGAATTAGGTTTCTCTCTCACACTTTCAGCATTGGGCTTAGGAAAGCAAGGGAACATAATGGGAGGAATTTGATATTTAAAGATTATAGTTCTTCTTTTCACTTGCCAACATTAGGCCAACATATTTTTCAATGATATTAATGTAGGGTGACTGAACCAGACTAAATGGTTCTTGAGTGTCATTTAGCCACCATCCACCACCACCGCCACAAAGATTATCTCAAAGAAGTACTCTGCACTTCAAAAAGCGCTATGATCTTTTCCAACCCAATAAAAGCCGACGGGCCTTTGGTTTAATATGTCATCAAAAACACCACCAGTGCATTTTCACGTACCGCACTGAATTGTCAGCCTAGATTATGACCAGTGGCTTTAAGCCTCTGAATCAAAGTTTCAACCCACCATACCATCAAATGACAACATATACTGATAAGATTCAAATGATTTTCAAGTGGTAGCAATGCTCCCAATTAATTTGATCTAGATTTGCAAGGTCTATTGGCTGAGATATCAGAATCTTTGGCTCTCTTTTTAATAAAAATGATATATATTATCAGTCACCGAAAGAAGTGAGCTTAAAGGAGGTTTTTCACATTGGTGAAAGATGCAGGAAGTAGCAGTAGCAAAAAGCGAAGGTGCGCTGGAACGTGCGTGAACCCATCGCCAGGTTGAGGGAGCAGAAGGGGTGGTCAAGACATTGTACTGAAGGAGATGGCAGATGCAGAAATGAACAAGGCTATAGGTCACACTGAGGAAGTAAATCTACACCAAAAAGAAAATCAGTGAGCAGGGTGGCAAAGTGGAAATGGAAGTCTGGATAAGTTGTGTTCACGTGGGTGGCCAGTATGAAGTGTACACAAAATATCAAGTCTAAAAGTGACAAACCTGTCTAGATGAGGATTTGACAGTAGTGGGAGGTTAATAGTAAAGGGTTAGATGTTGCTTTGAAGGTGGAAGCAAGCAAGTTTGCCAATGGATTGGATGTGGTATCTGAAACTCAGCACAAGATTGAGTGGGGTATCAAGGCGGCGAATCTTCAGCTCAAGTTTCCTCAGCCTTCCAGAGAAGGGGATATGGCTCAGAGCTTAGGATGGAGGCTGAACACTTGGGTCTTGTAAATGCAGAATTTCTATAAGTTCTATCTCATTCATGACTTTAATAGCTCATACTTTAATGGCATGAATTGACAGTCATAGAATCAATGGTTCTAAATGGTTTTGATACCTTGATCATGTGCTTACTATTGAAAGGAAATTCTTTTTCTCAATACCTGCAACCGATCTGCAAAATTCCAGAATATCTAACCTGCCATAAAACCGGATAATAATTATTTTCTCTATTGCAAATGACCTCTTATTTATTCAATGACTTCACTATTTCTAACTTGCATAACTGTTTAAATATATTTATTGCACCAGGATTTATAAGGATACCTCAAAATGTGATTTGTTTATTTCGCAAAACGTAATGACAAATGTTTATGTATTTGTCGAGAACAAAGAATACAAGTTTTAATAGCCAGGGGGGAAAAGAAGAAATTTATTCCTCAAACATTCATTAACTATTCTTTATTTTTCAGATCTTTGCGATGCAGGCAACAAAATTCTGGATCTTATGGAATGTGCCTGGATATTGGATAACAGACCACAAATTTAAATTATCACACATACCAAATGTATGAACATGAAGAAACCATCCCCTTGCAGTCTTGTTTAAACCTGCAATTACTGTCTCAGATTAATACTTCATATGCAAATAAGAAACTGCCAGTTTTGTAATTACAAATCTCTCTTTAAAATAAAATTTTAAACATACAAAGAACATGACTATAGAATCTAACATGATCAGTCTCTTTAATGTTACTACCCAGTGTCAAAGTTGCACATCTAGCTGATATTCAACGTTTGTAGCTTAAAATGCTGTTTATTAACAGTATTCAATTATGCATGCTTGCCACGCAAGGGAAAGCATACAAGCCTTTGACAAAAACAGAACGAGAAAAATAAAATTCAGCCTTGGTCCTTATAATACAATTAGCATGAAGATTATTTTGCTTTAAAATATGAGGCCATCATATTCAGAAAACAATCTGAATTGCAAGCCAGTTAGCACAATTTGTCCAGTTGTATTTAAAATTAGTCTGATAAATCCTATGAAATGGCTTAATGAATTCAACATCAGCACTGTTAGAAACATGATGTTCAATAACAACAAATTATATAGCTGTATTTTTAAAATCGAAGAATTTCAATTTAAATAAGTTATTTTATATTCTTTCATGGAGGATGGACATTGCTGCTAAGGGCAGCAAATGTTAATTGCTCAAGAAGGTGGTGGTGAGCTGTGTTCTTGAACCACTGCAGACCATGTGGTATAGGCATACTCAAAACACTTCAGGAATTCCAGGTTTTTGACCCAGAGACAGCGAGGGAACAGCAAGATGTTCCAAGTCACTATGGTGCTGACGGAAAGCAGCAGCAACACCAAATCCAACCTGAAGGTAGTGAAGTCACCAACCTCCATGAGCCGTATAACCCTTTTATTTCTCCTCATTCTAACTTGCATAATTTATTCTTCTCTGTTAATGATCTAATTGTGTGTGCATGCTTAAAAAGCTGAACATCTTTTATTTTACTTAGACTGGGTTAAGGACAATAAAAGCTATCCTCTTACTTGTTAAAACTCAAGAAAACCTGCTTAATAGTGGCATTTATGGTCACAGTATGTAAACGTTAAACACGCACTGAATTGAAAAGCTTGCCCTTTTAAAATAAAAACCTGTTAATGGTAAAAGAGGGGACTCATTCAACCCTCCTCACCTAATCTTAACAGCCAGGCACTATATAGTCAGACCACCTCCACTTGGCATTCCTCATATCCCAAAGTCTTTTTGGCCATATTTAATACAAGTCAGGAATGTGACAGAATGTTCTCCGTTTGCTTGGATGGATATTAATACAACACTCAAGAATAGATCATAGAGGTTTACAGAATGGAAACAGGCCCTTCGGCCCAGCTTGTCCATGTTGCCCAGTTTTTAACCACTGAGCTAGTCCCAATTGCCCGCATTTGGCACATATCCCTCTATACCCATCTTTCCCATATAACTGTCTAAATCCTTTTCAAAAGACAAAATTGTACCCGGCTCTACTACTGCCTCTGGGAGCTCATTGAAGACACTCACCACCCTGTGTGTGAAAAAATTGCCTCTCTGGACCCTTTTGTATCTCTCCCTTCTTACCATAAACCCGATGCCCTCTAGTTTTAGACTCGCCTACTTTTGGAAAAAGATGTTGATGATCTACCTTATCTATGCTCCTCATTATTTTATAGACCTCTATAATTTCACCCCCAAGTCTCCTATGCTTTGGGGAAAAATGTCTCAGTCTATCCAGCCTCTCCTTATAACTCAAACCAAGTCCCGGGAGCATCCTAGCAAATCTTTTCTGCACTCTTTCTAGTTTAATAATATCCTTTCTATAATAGGGTGACCAGAACTGGACACAGTATTCCAAGTGTGGCCTTACTAATGTCTTGTACAACTTCAACAAGACATCCCAACTCCTGTAATCAATGTTCTGACCAATGAAACCAAGCATGTCAAATGCCTTCTTCACCACCGTGTCCACCTGTGACTCCATTTTCAAGGCATTATGAACCTGCACTTCTAGATCTCTTTGTTCTATAACTCTCCCAAACTCCCTGCCATTAACTGAGTAGGTCCAACACCGGATTCGATCTACCTAAATGCCTCACCTCACATTTATCCAAATTAAACTCCATCATTGCCATTCATCGGCCTACCGGCCCAATTGATCCACTATGCCACCAATCTTGGTGTCATCTGCAAACATACGAACCATGCCTCCTAAATTCTCACCCAAATCATTAATATAAATAACACATTACAGTGGACCCAGTACCGATCGCTGAGGCAGGCCGCTGGTCACAGGCCTCCAGTTTGAAAAACACCTCTCCGCAACCATCATTTGTCTTCTGTCGTCAAGCCAATTTTGTATCTAATTGGCTACTTCACCCTGGATCCCGTAAGATTTAACCTTATGCAACAACCTGCCATGCAGTACCTGCTTAAAGAATTTGCTAAAGTCCATGCAGACAACGTCAACTGCTCTGCTCTGATCTACCTTCTTGGTTAACCCTTCAAAAAACTCAATCAAATGTGAGAGACATGATTTCCCACTCACACTGTCCCTAATCGGTCCTTGCCTCTCTAAATGTCTGGAGATCCTTCCCATTTCTCAGAATACCTTCGAACAACTTACCCGGGCTTTTTCCTGCAGCCCTTCTTAAATAAAGGCACAACATTTGCTACCCGCCAATCTTCAGGTACCTCACCTGTGGGTGTCGGCGATTCAAATATCTCTGCTAGAGGGCTCGCAATTTCCTCCCTAGCCTCCCACAACGTCCTGGGATACATCATGGCTTAGAGATGCTGGCATCTCCACATCATGGCTTAGAGATAGAGGAGAAGCTTTGGGGATCATGAGGTGAGCAGCTGTATGCAAAATTCCCATCCTCTGACCTGCTCTTGTAGTTATAATATTTATATGGCAGGTCCAGGTCACTTTCTGGTCAATGGTAAACCACTGGATGTTGATAGTGGGGGATTCTGCAATGGTAATACCATTGAATGTCATGGGAAAATGTAGAAAGGTATCAGGCATATGGGACCATGATCACTGGCAAGTTTCCCTCCAAGTCACATACCGTCATAATTTCACATATATTTGCACTCTCTCACCTGCTAGGTCAAGATCTTAAAACATCCTGCCTATCAACATCGTAGGAGCAACTTCATCACACTGCAATTATAGAAGGCTCACCACCACCGTCTCAGGAAATGGGGATTGATAATAATCTTGTCAGTGGCACCCAATTCCAGAGAATGAATAAAATAACAAAGGAGTTCTCCCACAGGAAGCTGGTGCAACTGTTGACTTAACTCTTGTGTACAGTCCAGAGAGACCTCATTCTCATTTAAGCAATATTTTTAGAGAACAAAGATAGAATCTACAATATAACTCTGAGTCAGTGATTGCGCATTTTGTTATATTTGGAAGATCAAACAATATTTGGAATTGAAAAGTGTCAATGCAGAATACTCTGACTGGGGAAATGAAACAGATCTGAAGAACATCTATCAGAAGACAGAAAATGATGGCAGCATAGATGCTATGGCCCAAAGCACATGATACCCGGTGAGCGAAGAGCGAAACAGAGTACAATTATTCTCTCAACTGGAAACTTGTCACTATATTTTCACACTGAAGAAAGAGTGGCAGTATGTATAGGTTATGACAGCTATTAAAATACATGACTTATGTATTTTAAATCAGTGTCATTGATGATTTTGAACAGTTGTATTAAAATCTCTCTTCCCCCCCCCCCCCCCCCCCCCCCCACCCCGCTTAGCCTTCTCCACTCTAAAGAGACCAAATGCTGTTAGCATTTTTAAATGTTCATTGAAATGTTATCAGCAGGTTAATTTAACAATGATTCAGTTTTGTTTTCATCAACCTTTCAAACTTAGTCTCTAGTCCCGCCACATAATAGAAGTCCGGAACCTCTTTGCATTCCTCTGCACGCTCTCTAACCCTAGCAGCCAAAGAGCGTTGTCCAGAATACAGCCTGTCATAGCATCTGGTCCACCAAATTCGCTTCAGGTCCATGTCTGCTGAAATCAACCTGTTGCCATTCTCTGGCATAGTTTCAAAGTCCTGTCAACCACTTGTAATCATGTGTCACTGCTTTCACTGCCTTAAGTATGTCCAGTTATCATTGAATTGCCATATGTTCCCTTTCTTTCTTTAGTTTGGAAGTACATTTCTTCCTCACAATTAACAATCACCTCTTCAAGTTCAACACTCTCCAATCACTCTTCAGCCAATCAACAGCACCAAGGCCACTCTTGCCAAAGTCAGCACCATTCCGTATGACTTGCTGCCTCACCACAACCATTGACACCATAAATTAGTTGAGCTCTATGGCACTGCTCTCAAAGTTAGCAGCATGATAGAGTTGAGTGCCACTTATGTACATGAAAAAGTTGTGGTTCTGGATGACATCTCAAAACGGAGGAAGAGGTCACAACCAGAATGCAGAGCTACAAAAGCATATACTTGAGCATCAAAGAAAAAGACAACAAATTTATGCTCATGGTACTTCTCTTGTATGGTTCCACTTCTACCTGTCACACCATGGACAGTACATAGTCTCCAGTAGCTGTTCTTCCATGTAAAGCAATCCTATCTTTGACCATGTGCTTTTTACTTTCTATACGCTAATCCCCCCCCATCACTCCCCCAACTGTGAGGTCTCTGGAAGCTTAATCTGTGATTCACATGTACACAAAACTCAGCTCTCCCATTCAGTCTGCATAGGAGGGTCAGGTGTTCCAGGGGGCTGTAGCGTGATGCTAAAAATGGAGCTTCTGATAATCAAGTAGAAACATCTGGAAAGAAATGCATTCTAGCATTAAAGGAAAAGAATATGCAAGAATGGAACTGGATACCAACGAATTGGTAGAAGAGGGACTTCAAAGAGCGTGCAGTAGATGTACAGATGGGAAAAGGAAAAAGATGAGGGTGGAGGTGGGTAATTCTCATTGAATTTTCAAGGTCTTCAACCAAATGTTGGCAAAGTTCAATGTCAAAGGTTATTAAAACCACTGCTAACTGCCTGAACATCCCAGTGATACAATGTACCCATTATATTTCGTGTTAAATTTAATTTATAGAAAATATATTCAGATCTTTTGATCATAAACCACAATGAGTCATGAAAAACTGGCAATTTATTGATTGATTGAAATAACTTTGTTTCTCGGCAACAACTTACGATCCTTTAGAACACAAATGCTCACGAAAAGTAAAAGCTACTATGGACTGCGACTGTAATTTGTTTACAGGGAACTGCCTTAAATCCCATTGCAACAATTTAGCTCTTGTACATATACTAATGTTACTTAATATATTAAATTGCAATGCCACCTAGTGGAAAACACCAGATCAAAAATCAACTGGAGCTAGGTCCTGTGATAATAGTTATGAAACTTAAAGGATGTAAATGCTTCATGCATTCTGACCTCGCATGCTGAAAAACTAAAGCAACATAGAAAGTTTACAACAGAGGATGGGGACCATTCAGCCTCTCGTGTCTATTCCAACCAATAAACAGGTATATTTCCCAGGTAAAGCCAGCAGGCGGCTAGCCTCGTCTCCATGCTCGTAAAAGGTCCCCCTGTGTCTGACGGAGTTGGTACACTGCCTTCCTGGTGGATAGCAGGCTAAAGTCCATTTGTAGCTTTCTCCTCTCCGCCAGAAGGCTCTACTGTCGGGGTCTCGGTGTACCTTCTGTCGACCTCCAGGATAGAGTCAATCAGTTGTTGCCTAGTCCCCCTCTCTTCCTCGTCTCTGCGAGCCTTGCAGCCAATAATTTATCCCCTAATCACAGCCTTCAGTGCCTCACAGAATGTGGAAGGTGAGACTTCCCCGTTTTGGTTGTTAGTAATGCACTCGCCTATGGTATTTTCTGGCAGAAGACCTTGTCGGCCAAGAGGGTCGTATCCAACCTCCACGAGGGGTCTTGGGCATGGCTCATCTCAAATCTCAGGTCCATGTAATGTGGAGCATGGCCGGAGATTACAATTGTGGAGCAATCCGCTCTTACTATATCTGGAAGCACCGATTTCCCCACTACAAAGAAGTTGATGCGGGTGTAGACCTCATGTACTGTCGGGAAAAACAAGATTTCCTTCTCATCGGGGTGCATGAACCGCCATGGGTCCACTGACCCCATCTGCTCCATAAAAGTTTTCAGTTCCCTAGCCATGCCTGCTGTTGTTCCCCGTTCTGGAGTTTCGCCTGTCCATCAGTGGGTCCTGTACACAGTTGAAGTCTCTCTATCCTCTCCTCTTTCCCCCCCTCCCCCCCCACCCTGGGCTTCCAGTTTCCTCCCCATGCCCTCGAGCGCGTCTGCATGGCGGCTAGCGCCTCTGCCACAGCCACCTTGACTGTCGCCTTCATCTGTTTGATCTTTTCTCTACATCCTAGTTATGACTGAACATTACATTCTGTAGTCTCTCCTTCCTTCCCTATGTATGGTATACGTCGTCTGTATAGCATGCAAGAAACAATACTTTTACTGTATACTAATACATGTGACAATAAGAAATCAAATCAATCAAATCTCAGCCTTAAATGTTGTCTATCATTGCATTTAGTTCCTCGATTTGGAAGATCCCCCATCCATCGCCTGGAGGGAGCTTGTTTTCTGCGTTGAAGGTCTCCCTCTCTCGGGGGAGACCGGGGAGCCCTTGTCTCGTGGGTCTGCCAACCTGCTTGCCCGCCACTCCTGTCCCTTGCCGCAATTCCTGGTGTCCCTGCAGCTTCAAGCTGTTGCTTCCTCGCATTTTTATTGTTCATACTATTGTGGAGATTGAAGGGATGTTTAAGTGCGATTATACGCGCTACATTCGGCCAAAAGTGCCTATTTTTCTGTCATGTGGAGAAAGCCACCTGATGTCCGACTACTCAGCACATCTTTGTCACCAGAAGTTTCTGCTTTATGCCTTCTTAACTACCTTGTCTACTTGTCCTTCTACCTTCAGTGGTCTGTGGACATTCCTTTGTCTCTCTTTCTTCTACGTTGCAGCATTCCATCATTTATTGTGCAGTTGCCATTTTTCTGCCCATTTACCAGATCATTGACGTCTTTCTGCAGCCTTTCTTCCCCCATTATCAACCAACAATTTTCTATCAACTGCCAAACTAAGTGTACCGCCTACATAAGTCTTAGTTGTTATATCGCACAAAAAGCAAGAGATCCAGTACTAAGCCTGCAAAACCCCACTGAATACAGCCTTGTGTCACAAAAATAGTATCAACTATTATCTTTTGCTTCCTTCCACAGAGCCCATTTCAAATCCATCTTGCTACTTGCACTTGTATCCCATGAGTTTTTGCCTTTCTGACCAATCTTCCATATGGAAATGTGTTAAAAATATCCCTGAAATCCACATAGACTACATCAAAACTGTTGTCATCATCATCCCTCCTTGTTGCCTTCTCCAAAGTTCAATCAAGACACAACCTTCCCTTAATAAACCGGTCCTTGATTAATCTGTATCTTTCTAAATTACAACATATATCATGCTTCAGAAGTTTTTAAACAATGATTTTCCTACCACTCAGCCACCAAAAACCAATCAAAAAGTTAGCAAGGTGACTGATTTTTATACAGCCCCATGTCATCAGTAAAATATCAAAATTACAAACCAATACTCCATTATTAATAATAATAATCGCTTATTATCACAGGTAGGCTTCAATGAAGTGACTGTGAAAAGCCCCTAGTCGTCACATTCAGGTGCCTGTTCGGGGAGGCCGATACGGGAATTGAACCCGCACCGTTGGCATTGTTCTGCATAAAAAGCCAGCTGTTTAGACCACTGTGCCAACTGAAAGTAAAACACTGAAGGAATCGAACAATTGGACACTAAACATTTATCTCTGGGATCTGGTGGCAATTCCAGCTCAGACTAATGAGCTGAGTCTCACGGGCTGACAGCACAAATGATCCTAATTCAATAATAATAATAATAATCTTTATTGTCACAAGTAGGCTTACATTAACACTGCAATAAAGTTATTGTAAAAAGCCCCGAGTCGCCACATTCCGGCGCCTGTTCGGGTACACAGAGGGAGAATTCAGAATGTCCAATTCACCGAACAGCATGTCTTTCAGGGCTTGTGGGAGGAAACTGTAGCACCCGGAGGAAACCCACGCAGACAAAGGGAGAATGTGCAGACTCCACACAGGCAGTGACCCAAATAGAAAATCGAACCTGTGTTCCTGGCGCTGTGAAGCAAAAGTGCTAACCACTGTGCTACTATGAACTGATTAGTAGTTTCACTAAAGGACTAGAGAATGATGTGGGAGGGCAAAGAATCGCACTGGTGCAACAGAGGTACTTTTCTAATGTTGAAGATGAGCCATACGATTGGAACACAGTAGAGTGAACATCTCTCTTAGCTCGATGCCAACGCTGGTGTCCTCAAAAGGGAACCACTTCATTCTCAAGCACCAATCTTCCTCGTCCAACTGGGGCATAATTTGATTTAGCTAGAGTAAAAATACCTCTTAACTAAATGAGAAATTCAAGAGCATGGGCTTGGTTTATGAAAAGCAACAAGAATGCCATTGCAATCTAATGTGCACTCACTCAGAAACTGAGTTTTACGTCATTGTCTGTTCCTTCTTTGAACTTTAAAAAGTGGGTCTTTCACCCCACTAGCTCCCACAAGACAACACTTAAAAGAAAGAGCCCATCAACGAAGGTCAGCGGTGCAATTCTGGAAAATATGAACCATTTTCCGTCTCCTGATGTGATCATTCACAGGCATAGACAATGAAATTCATCATCATTTCTAATGCTCCACATCAGCCTTCAGCTGAGGATTTGGGAAGGAAGATCTTACATCCCAGTCTAAAGTCAAGCAGCAGTGATCCCCATGCTTCTGTATCTTCGGAAACTTGAACAGCCAATAGCAGGTTCCTCAAAGGATTAATGAAATATCATTGGTGGTGACTTCACAAGATCCTCCAAATACAATGACAGGAAAGGACGTCCAGAAGCAGCGTCCTCTCCCAAGCCAACATGCCCAGCGTTGAGGTGCAAATCACTCAAAACCAGCTCCATTGGGTGGGGCATGTCATTCGTATGCCTGCCACCAAAGTACCTGCTCTATTCAGAATTATGCCATAGCATGAAACTCCCAGGAGGCCAATGGAAACTCTTTAGGGATGCCCTCTAAGATTTCATGAAGAGATCAACCATCCCCATCCACTAAGAGGAGGCACATCATAGAATCATAAAATTTGCAGTGGAGAAGGCCGTTCGGCCCATCAAGTCTGCACACCAACCCTTGGAAAGAGCATCCCACTTAAACCCGCGCCTCCATTCTATCCCCGTTACCCAGTAACCCCACCTAACCTTTTGGACACTAAGGGGCAGTTTAGCATGGCCAATCCACCTAACCTGCACATCTTTGGACTGTGGGAGAAACTGGAGCACCCGGAGGAAACCCACGCAGACACAGGGAGAAAGTGCAAACTCCACACAATCACCCGAGGCCCGAATTGGACCCAGGACCCTGGAGCTGTGAGGCGACTGTGCTAGCCACTGTGCTGCCCTTGGACTCCGCATGCAGTCCGTGGACCCGTGACCAACCAAAATGGAAAAGGTTTATTCGCAAAGGTACCGAGTACAGACATGTCAAGAGTCATGTAGAGGCAACATTAAGGTGTCAGCGAAAGTGCCCAAGCTCCAAACACCTCATCTGCATAATCCTTCAAGCGTCACCTGCTCTGCATGCAGCAGATTCTGCAGAATGCACATTGGATTTATCAGCTATCTAGAACCAATCACAGTGGAGTGGAAGCAAGTCATTCTCCATCCCAAGGGGCTGGGCCTACAAAGAAGCTATCAAAAACAGGAATGATAACAAATTGTTGAATAACAATAGGCTACTTATGGTGGAGTTGTTCCAAGCTATGTTATCTGAAAGGTTCCAGAGACAACTAACGGTATGTGTAGTTAGCCTATTACAGATTGACAGCAGTGGAGACATAATTAGCTTCAGTATCCCCTGGCTGCTGGAGAGATGAAGGAAAATAAAATTCAGTGCTGCTCCTGATTACATTTACTACTACTACAATTTGCCTCTACATCGAGTGTCTACCTAGTTCTGATGTGTCCGTTTCTTGATCCAAAACAAAGGGCCATCATTGCCTTGGCTCATTTGTGATGGATGATGTGTGAAAAGACATTTTGGAACTTGTAATACTATATACTTCAACATCAGAAATTCCCTTGCAACACAAGGCCAGAAAAAAAAGAGGAAGAAATTTTAGTGACTAAAGTGTATATTTTCAAAATGATTCATCTGAAGTGAAGTATTTGTTAGGCATAATGTCAGTTGGTTTATCCAAATAAAATAATGAGCATTAAGAACAAAATGAACTTCATTTCTGCCAACACTCTTATTGCAACGTTTGTTCACCAACTGTCAGAATCAGTTTTGCTTCTCTTTTAAACACCAGAAAACACTTGCAGATGTATCATGTTCTGAGATTTAGTGGACCCAAATGGTACTTTCTTTTACGTTTGTGGTTGCGTGTACTGTTTCATAACTAAGAGAAGATCTTCAAAAACTCTGAAGGAACACTATAAAAAGTAAAGAAAGATGCTACATGTTCTAAAAGAGGTGTATCAGTTTCAGAAGCAGCTTTTATTTCGTTTTCTCTGTTATATTTTAAAAAGAATTTGCGTGATTTTTCTGAAAAGCTCGATGACATTCATATTTGCCAAAAGCTGTGGCTCTCCTACTTTGCGTTAGAATTTGCATGTCATCTTTACTGGGTATCACACTTCTATCTAAGATAACAAACACAAAACAGATTCAAAGTTGTCATTATGCACAATGTCTTTATCTCACATATGTACTGTGCTTCATAAACAATAAATTCCAGTAAGTCACTTTGCACAAAAAGTGCTCATTAAATTCTGTTCAGAATTTAGATTTCTGCTAACAAGTTGACCAAAACATTGAAAAAACAGCAATGCAGTTTATTTACTTTTGCAACTACAGCTGTAGTTATGCAAAGTCTAGTGCATTAAACAAATGTAGTCCTCAGGGACTATGGCGACTTTCAATGCATTAAATATCACAATGATATGTGAAATAGCAATGCAAGGTCTGCAACCTGTAAATGATGTAAAAACATTAGGAAAACAGCTCGCTCTCATTGGGAACGTAATGACATAAAACTTAATGGGTTGGGAGGATCCTGAGGAAGAGAAGCATGTACTTTCTCCGAAGTAGAGTAGCTACAATATAATATTATGCTGTTCTGAGTGACAGGTGATCCATTTGTAACCTCAGTTAAGAATGCACTAACTGATCAGTACTACAAGGTTCTGACAACCTTCAACAATCACAAATCTTACTTAACATCTCAGAAAATGCAGTTTCTGAACATATAAGAGCGACTGGCTGTTAGTACACAGCATTCAGCAGCTTGTATGTTTATAGTGCTGGAATAAAACAGCTCAAAGCGCATTTGCAACAAAAATTCCAAGAAATCCAAATGAATCGAATGCAGTTTTTCTGTTGCTTTACCAAAATGAAAATTTCAGTGAAAAAATCAAGAAGCTCTTATTAACAAGTAAACTGAGATACTTGCTTCTAATTTAAGTTTGGATGCCATCATCGCTCTGCTGAAACACTCTATACATCTTGCTCTAAAGCTCCCATTCTGTACACCCATTTCCCTAACTGCTGGTGACCCAATTTTCTGACAAAAGTTGCAATCTGGTACAGTAACCACCAAATGTACAGTCAATTCTGCTCAACATTTAGTTTATTGTAATTGCCGTTGATCTTAAAATAGTACAAAAACTGAGGAGCTATGTTTTACTGTCAACTTAATGGCCATCTAAGAAAATCTCAGGTCGAAGATATAGGAAGTGGATCTGAATAATACTATTTGTCCTCAATATCCTGGAAGAAACTTTTCCCACCTATTATGTAGCATTTTTACACTATTGTTCAGAGTCCTTGGTTAAAAATAGTAAACAATCATTCAGGAAAACATCAAATTTGGAAGTGGGAAATGCAATGGAATATGTTAGAAATAATGAGTAACAAAGGAAGATAGCAACATTTGCAACAGAGTCAGCAAAACAAGCCAACCATAAGGTTGAATTAAACAACGTACCATTTTGTAAGCCCATCCAAAGCTGCTTATGATCCTTTTTCTGCATCTCATTGATTACTTGACTTTTATGCTTTAAGGCATCAGCTTCTTTAATGCAAGACATAAAATGAGCTTCAACAGCATCTTTCGTGAGGCAGTGAAGAAGTTCCGTTTCAGGAAAGTTCTGGAAAAGAAATATCAAGCAGTGTTGTACTCAAGTAAGCAAGTATACAATTTCTTCCACCATTACCAGGCAAAAAGGAAACAAATTTACTTTAAAACAGGTGATGCTGCTCTACATCACTGATAACCCACAATGCAGCTCTGGTATGTAATTAAAAGCTGGCTTTCTCTTGAATATGTTTCCAAACATGTGTTGAAATACAAGATAGAATATTGTACCACTGACGGCTTTGTATTTATTTAAAAAAAAACAAATTCTACCCCTCAACATTTGCTCAGTGAGCTTATCCAGTAACTAGTTAGTGATTGCACTGGAGAGAGTGCAGAGAAGATTCACTAGAATGTTGCCTGGGATGGAACATTTAAGTTTTAAAGAGAGGTTGGATAAACTTGGGCTGTTTTCTCTGAGGCAGAGAAGACTGAGAGGTGACTGAGGTGTACGGGATTATGAGGGGCATGGACAGGGGGCTGCTGTTCCCCTTAGTTGATGGGTCAGTTCTGAGGCGACACAAGTTCAAAGCGAGGGGTGGGAGGTTTAGGAGGGATTTGAGGAAAAACCTTTTTACCCAGCGGGTGGTGACAGTCTGAAATGCACTGCCTGGGAGGGTGGTCGAGGCAGGATGCCTCACATCCTTTAAAATGTACCTTGGTGTGTACATGGCACACCATAACATTCAAGGCTATGGGCCAAGTGCTGGCAAGTGGGATTAGGTGGTCAGGGCCTTTCATGAGTCGTTGCAGACTTGATGGGCCAAAGGGCCTCTTCTGCACTGTGGTATTCTGTGATTCTAGTTGAGCCATTCAGAAATAGAAAAGTCTCAGATTCAACTTTGATCTATGCATTTATCATATGGGCCTGGAGACAGGCAGGATTTGGTTGCAGAACAAACTGGGATGGGCCCCATTTTGGCTGCTGATTAAAAGCGAGAGTCGTACAATTTGGATTAAACTCTTTGGAAAGATGTCAGAACAAGTTAAGACTGTGGTGAAGGCAGAGTAGACAGGCCTGCTGATACTTAATTAAACACTTGACTACTTCATTGGACAAATAATCAAATAAAACAATTAACATAGTCCATGGTTGTATTCATCACTTCTTTTCTCATTTGTTTTTTGCTGTAACCATTTGGGATACAAAGTACAAGACTAAACAGTGCCAAATTAAGCACAATGTCTAATTTATATTACATGGAAAAGTTGCTTTTTTGCAAATCAATTAACACTTCGAATGTAACTTGAGGCCTTGTGTTTATTATATAGCACATTACAGACCACAGGATGTCCCAGAGTGCTTTTCAGCCAATGCAGTCCTTTGAACTATAGTCACACAAAATACCACAAAGAAATGGATAAATTATAGATAATCTGTTTTTAGTCTTTTAGTTGAGGTACATCAAGTTCGCACCTAAAATCATCTTACTTTAATGCCATTCACTCTTTAGGACCCTTTTGTTAAAATTAAGTTGCTATTTTCAATTTTATGCCTGGCCTGTCACCCCCTCCTCCATAACAGTGCACTGTGGGCCAGTTGCTGCCATATTTGATTTTTGGAGCCACTACCGTAGTCACCAGAGGCTCAGGCTGAGGAAGAAGAGCGAGGCCAGAGAACTGGAAGCAGAAACAGGGAAAGAGACAGGAAGCTGCTGGCTGCCAATCGAGTGATAAACTGTAAGTAATCCAGGGTGGACAGGGAAAGAGAAGAGAGCGTACCCCAGTTTATTCCTTGTCAAATTCCTTTGGCTGTTCGTAACAGGCGAAGTACTGACTGCATCCAATCAGTTCATGCTTGTAGAGTTCAACATTAGATGCAATTCTCAATTGGCCAACACTTGCTTAACAATCTGGGTTTTGCTAAGAATTATACTGAAAACCAATTTAAGGAACCCCTAGTAACAGGTTCCAAAACAGCTTTATCCTGCTATATCCAGACTCCTAATGGCCCTTTTATGGACTGAATTGATCTCTTCACACATCTTCTCTGAGTAATACTACATTCTGTATGCTCACCCGATGCCTGTGCATTTACATTATGTCTTTAAATATGTCCCTTTTTTTAATGTATGGAACGACCTGTCTGGACTGTACGCAGAACAATACTTTTCACTGTACCTCAGTACACATGACAATAAATCAAATCAAATCTCAGCAAGGGCCAACCATTACTAGCATTTTCCAGAATTCTTGGAAACTTTACACTCGTGAATTATTCTGCTCTAACTTGTAGCGACGATTCTTATAGTAAGTCCAATCCCAACATTGCGAGAAGCTAGAGAAAAGCGAATGGGAAGCAGTATTCAAATGCTGACCAACAATTACATAGAGTGCATTCCTTGTGATGCTCCCCTCTATCACTCTTCCACTCGCATCTCCAAAACAATCTTCAAAGCAGCCACAAAATCACACTGATCATCAAAAACATTTTATTGGCATGCGTTAGTCTCGGGAGACAATGGACTGCCCAGGATGTCTGTCACTTCTGTATTGAATATTGTCTGTTATGACTGCAGAGGTCAATTTATGAGTTGCAGGGCAACATGGTGGCGCAGTGGTTAGCACTGCTGCCTCACGCACCAAGGACCCGGGTTCAATTCTGGCCCCAGATTACTGTCTGTGTGAAGTTTGCACATTAACGAAAAATGTAGGAAGTGCAATCCCACCCACAAATTTTGTTTTTGTTTAATTAATTTACAGGATATGTGTGTCGCTGGTTAGGCCAGCATTTATTGCCCCTCCCTAGTTGCCCTTCAGAAGGTGGTGCTAAGTCGCCTTCTTGAACCGATACAGTCCTTGAGGTGTAAGTACGCCCAATGTGCTGTTAGGGAGGGAGTTCCAGGATGTTATCTCAGCAACAGTGAAGAAACAGCGATATATTTCCAAGCTAGGGTGGCGAGTGACTTGCAGGGGAACCTCCAGATGATGGGGCTCCAAGGTCTCTGCTGCTCTTGTCCTTCTAGATAGTAGTGGTTGTGGGTTTGGAAGGTGCTGTCTAAGGAACCTTGGTGAGTTACTGCAGTGCATCTTGTAGATGTTACACATGGCTACCACTGTTCATCGGTAGAGGGGGGTTTGAATGTTTGTAGAAGGGGGAACAATCAAGCGGGCTGCTTTGTGTTAGCCCGAAGTCAACATGTTTTCTTTTCTTTTGTCCTCTGCTTTTTCCACATTCTTCTTGACTGCTGGTCTCCAGGCATTCCAGTCAAGTGGGTTTCCCATGGCTGGATTCAGATTCTGATCAGCCTAAAGTCTCGCTTGCAGGCATCCTTGTATCGCAGATATAGGTGACCTGTTGCCGACAGCAAGCATGGCTCTAGGAATTTGGCCATCATCTATTTGGTTCACACGACCCAGCCAATGGAGCCACGGAGATCTCTGCAGGCTGGTGTTTTTTTTTTACATTTGGCACTCAGTCTTACGTAGAACATAGAACGATACAGCGCAGTACAGGCCCTTCGGCCCTCGATGTTGCACCGACATGGAAAAAACTAACGGCCATCTAACCTACACTATGCCCTTATCATCCATATGCTTATCCAATAAACTTTTAAATGCCCTCAATGTTGGCGAGTTCACTACTGTTGCAGGTAGGGCATTCCACGGCCTCACCACTCTTTGCGTAAAAAACCCACCTCTGACCTCTGTCCTATATCTATTACCCCTCAATTTAAGGCTATGGTCCCTCGTGCTAGCCACCTCCATCCGCAGGAGAAGGCTCTCGCTGTCCACCCTATCTAACCCTCTGATCATTTTGTATGCCTCTATTAAGTCACCTCTTAACCTTCTTCTCTCTAACAAAAACAACCTCAAGTCCATCAGCCTTTCCTCATAAGATTTTCCCTCCATACCAGGCAACATCCTGGTAAATCTCCTCTGCACCCGTTCCAAAGCTTCCACGTCCTTCCTATAATGAGGCGGCCAGAACTGTACGCAATACTCCAAATGCGGCCGTACTAGAGTTTTGTACAACTACAACATGACCTCATGGCTCCGGAACTCAATCCCTCTACCAATAAAGGCCAACACACCATAGGCCTTCTTCACAACCCTATCAACCTGGGTGGCAACTTTCAGGGATCTATGTACATGGACACCGAGATCCCTCTGCTCATCCACACTACTAAGAATTTTACCATTAGCCAAATATTCTGCATTCCTGTTATTCTTTCCAAAGTGAATCACCTCACACTTCTCCACATTAAACTCCATTTGCCACATCTCAGCCCAGCTCTGCAGCTTATCTATGTCCCTCTGTAACCTGCAACATCCTTCCGCACTGTCTACAACTCCACCGACTTTAGTGTCGTCTGCAAATTTACTCACCCATCCTTCTGCGCCCTCCTCTAGGTCATTTATAAAAATGACAAACAGCAACGGCCCCAGAACAGATCCTTGTGGTACGCCACTCGTAACTGAACTCCATTCTGAACATTTCCCATCAACCACCACTCTCGGTCTTCTTTCAACTAGCCAATTTCTGATCCACATCTCTAAATCACCCTCAATCCCCAGCCTCCGTATTTTCTGCAATAGCCGACCGTGGGGAACCTTATCAAACGCTTTACTGAAATCCATATACAGCACATCAACTGCTCTACCCTCGTCCACCTGTTCAGTCACCTTCTCAAAGAACTCGATAAGGTTTGTGAGGCATGACCTACCCTTCACAAAACCATGCTGACTATCCCTAATCATATTATTCCTATCTAGATGATTATAAATCGTATCTTTTATAATCCTCTCCAAGACTTTACCCACCACAGACGTTAGGCTCACCGGCCTATAGTTACCGGGGTTATCTCTACTCCCCTTCTTGAACAAAGGGACCACATTTGCTATCCTCCAGTCCTCTGGCACTATTCCTGTAGCCAATGATAACCTAAAAATCAAAGCCAAAGGCTCAGCAATCTCTTCCCTGGCTTCCCAGAGAATCCTAGGATAAATCCCATCAGGCCCCGGGGACTTATCTATTTTCACCTTGTCCAGAATTGCCAACACTTCTTCCCTACGCACCTCAATGCCATCTATTCTAATAGCCTGGGTCTCAGCATTCTCCTCCACAGTATTATCTTTTTCCTGAGTGAATACTGACGAAAAGTATTCATTTAGTATCTCGCTTATCTCCTCAGCCTCCACACACAACTTCCCACCACTGTCCTTGACAGGCCCTACTCTTACACTAGTCATTCTTTTATTCCTGACATACCTATAGAAAGCTTTTGGGTTTTCCTTGATCCTACCTGCCAAAGACTTCTCATGTCCCCTCCTTTCTCGTCTTAGCTCTCTCTTTAGATCCTTCCTCGCTTCCCTGTAACTATCAAGCGCCCCAACTGAAACTTCACGCCTCATCTTCACATAGACCTCCTTTTTCCTCTTAACAAGAGGTTCCGCTTCTTTGGTAAACCACGGATCCCTCGCTCTACCCTTTCCTCCCTGTCTGACTGGTACGTACTGATCAAGAACACACAATAGCTGTTCCTTGAACAAGCTCCACATATCCAGTGTGCCCAACCCTTGCAGCCTACTTCTCCAACCTACACATCCTAAGTCATGTCTAATGGCATCATAATTGCCCTTCCCCCAGCTATAACTCTTGCCCTGCGGGGTATACTTATCCCTTTCCATCACTAATGTAAAGGTCACCTAATTGTGGTCACTGTCTCCAAAGTGTTCACCTACCTCCAGATCTAACACCTGGCCTGGTTCATTACCCAAAACCAAATCCAATGTGGCCTCGCCTCTTGTTGGCCTGTCAACATATTGTGTCAGAAAACCCTCCTGCACACATTGTACAAAGAACGACCCATCCAATGTACTCGAACTATATCTTTTCCAGTCAATATTAGGAAAGTTAAAGTCTCCCATAACAACTACCCTGTTACTTTCGCTCTTTTCCAGAATCATCTTCACCATCCTTTCCTCTACATCTCTAGAACTATTAGGTGGCCTATAGAAAACTCCCAGCAGTGTGACCTCTCCTTTCCTGTTTCTAACCTCAGCCCATACTACCTCGGAAGAAGAGTCCCCATCTTGCATCCTTTCTGCCACCGTAATACTGTCCTTGACTAGCAGCGCCACACCTCCCCCTCTTTTGCCCCCTTCTCTGACCTTACTAAAACACCTAAACCCCGGAACCTGCAACAACCATTCCTGTCCCTGCTCTATCCATGTCTCTGAAATAGCCACAACATCGAAGTCCCAGGTACCAACCCATGCTGCCAGTTCCCCTACCTTATTTCGTATACTCCTGGCATTGAAATAGACAAACTTCAAACCACCGACCTGAACACTGGCACCCTCCTGCGAAGTCAAATCTGTGCTCCTGACCTCTATACTCTCAATCTCCCGTACCCCAAAACTACAATCCAGGTTCCCATGCCCCTGCTGAATTAGTTTAAACCCCCCCCAAAGAGTACTAACAAATCTCCCCCCAGTCTTGCTAGGAGATGCTCAATGTTCATCTGAGGTAGCAAAGGTGGAAGCTGTTCAGCCGCTTTTCTTGGCTTACATATGTTTTGCATTAGTTGACATGATTTTGACTCTTAGGTAGGTAAAGGGAAGTGTCACAACAGCACAGATCATTCTACATTCACCAAGGCCTTCATGAACTTCTAAAACTGTCACAGAAAATAAGCTGGGTGTAATTTATTTCCACAACGACATGTACAGTCTTGTCAGTTACAATGGAGTATCATCAGAGGCTTTCAAGATCAGCAACGGAATAAAGCAGGACTGTCTTTCCTGCTTATTAATAAGGGGATCAGGGGTTATGGGAAGAAGGCAGGAGAATGGGGATGAAAAACATATCAGCCATGATTGAATGGCGGAGCAGACCTGATGGGCCGAATGGCCTAATTCTGCACCTCCATATTATGGCCTCTTGGCGCAGTTATAGAATCAGTCATAAAATCAGTACACTGCTGTGCAGATGGAGACCATTCAGCCCATCGAGTCTGCACTGACCCTTTGAAAGAGCACTCTACCCAGGCCCATATCCCCATCCTATTCCCTTAACCCCATGTAACCTTTTGGGCACTAAGGAGTAATTTAGCATGGCCAATTCACCTAAGCTGCACAAATTCTGGACTGTGGGAGGAAACTCACGCAGACACGGAGAGAATGTGCAAACTCCACACAAGCACCCAAGGCCGGAATTGAATCCATGTCCCTGGTATGTAGGAAATGTGTAAGATTCAGAAACAGCTGAAGAATTTGCTGAGTCAGATAGCAAATCACCAGTCACACCATTGTTCACAGGGAACAATAAGAAGGTACATCAGATGTAGACAAAGTCTAATAGATCACTGAAGAGAGAAGCACATAAAGCACCATCTACATCAATATAATGCACCCCCGAACAGTAATGTCACTCACATAAACAATATCATGGCAAAAATTGTTATATTGCGGATTTGCCGCAAAGATAAAAGAATGGAGGTGTCACACACTTGGATTTATAGATGTTGCTCATATAAGATGGAGAACTGAAGCCAGCTCAAAAACTCTCTATTGACGTCACTACAGATCATGAGACGTAACATCAGCAGGATGTATTCTATGATACATATCACCACTCCCCCGTTACTTCTTCAGTACAAAGACAACTGCTTAATGATGTTACAACAGACCCACTTATGCATTATTTCTATACATATATACAACTCAATAATCTCTCAGATGGACATCTATTCCTTTTGGGTTGTATTCAATTGGAACCTGGCTACTCAAGACCTTGGAAGTGTCCTCTTTTCCTTCAGCAGGTGATACTTCCTGGGAAGTTACTCCAGTGTCCATCTCTACAAGGAAGTCCTCATAAATTGAATCTGAATTTGTCTGTCTGTTTGGTCTCTGTTCAGAAGTATCACTGCATAGATTTTCTAATGGAAGCACTTCAAACGTTTCAGCGATTTCACTTTGTGAAGCTAGTAGTTGATCGCCAAACACTTTCATCATCCATCTACGATATTGGACCTGTCAGATTGGATTTAATTTGATTTGATTTATTGTCACATATACCGAAGTACATGGTACATCTGAGAATGTGAAGCAGGGAAGTGAGGATGTGAAGCAAAGGTTAATAGCCAGAAACAGAAAGAGCCAGGTGGGACATCACAAATTAAACGAATATGTAAGAATATGTTATTGAAGCCATTGCAGGATGTTCAAAGTAAGGGAGTGTGACTATAAGCCACACAGCCTTGAGAAACAAGGCGAATGGCCGGATGATGAGAAATGAAATATGGAGGCCGCTTGCAATTATAGCTACCATTTACCAATTAAGCTACTAATTAGGCTAACACTGCTACATTACCATATGCCAATAGATAACCTCAAGGTTTGTAAAATCATGTATTGGAATTATTGTAATAACCAATGTAAGAGCCATTGATAAATCATGGCTGGACACCTGGTGTTTTGCTAAAATTGCTATACGCTTTTGTGCCAATAGACAACCGCAAGTGTCTACCTCAATGTCTGTAAGATTATGTATTGAAAATATGACAATAACAAATTAATCATGTCATGTACTAAACATTTGGTAAAAACAAGCTGTAATCTGTATTGGGGCAAGCTCAAGTGAATGTAAGAGACAACCCCTTAAAAAACATATAAAAGAAGGGTGTTTCGAGCAAGACTTTGGCACTCTCAGAGAGGTGGTTCTTTGGAATACCTAGAGAGCGGCCCCGATCGCAATAAAAGAATATTCTAAAGTACGGACGTGTTCGAGATCGTTTCTTCCGGACTGAGAGACAAGTGAATTAGACTCGCATTCACACATCGACAAACAGTGATTGATTACAGTGCGGAACAAGGGGTCAAACAACGCAAATACATGAGCAAGAGCTCAGTGTTCTTACAGGGAATAGTGTTCTTACAGGGAACACATCAGTCCGAGGGTGAGTCGTGAGGAGTCTTGTAGCTGTGGGGAAGAAGCTGGTCCTATGTCTGGATGTGCGGGTCTTCAGACTTCTGTTCCTTCTGCCTGATGAAAGGGTCTGGAAGAAGGCAATGCCTGGGTGGGAAAGGTCTCTGATAATGCTGTCTGCCTTTCTGAGGGAGCGGAAGGTGTATACAGAATCAATGTGGGGATGGCAAGCTTGTGTGATGCGCTGGGCTGAGTTCACCACACTCTGCAGTTTCTTGCGATCTTGGACCGAGCAGTTGCCATACCAGGGTTGTGATGCAGCCGGATAGATGCTCTCTGTCGCACATCTGTAGAAGTTTGAGAGAGTCGATGCAGACATGCCAAACTTCATTAGCTTACGTGGGAAGTAGAGATATTGTTGGGCTTTCTTCTTTTTTAAAAAATAAATTGAGAGTGCCCAATTATTTTTTCCAATTAAGGGGCAATTTAGCGTGGCCAATCCACCTAGCCTGCACATCTTTTTGGGTTGTGGGGGTGAAACCCACGCAAACACGGGAGAATGTGCAAACTCCACACAGACAATGACCCAGGGCCGGGATTCGAACCCGGGTCCTCAGTGCCGTAGGCAGCAATGCTAACCACTGTGCCACCGTGCCGCCCGGGCTTTCTTCTTTTTTATTACTTTTTCTGAGTTACAAAGCCAGAGCTCAGAGTGTGGACAGGAGCAAACCCCTAATCCAGCTTGTTGCCTGCTCCAAAAACCAATTCAAATTCAAATTGAATCCAATTCATGGTTTCCACAAGAGACATACCAGATTGGAGCCAAAAGGCAGAGCAGATACTACACTTGATCTTAGCCAAAAGGCCGAGAAGCGATATTGTTGGGCTTTCTTGACTGTTGCATCAACTTGAGTGGACCAGGACAGACTATTGGTGATGATGTCTTTGTTAGAATCACAGCACATACCCATTTTTCTTGGTGGTGGAGCTTCTAACTAGCACTTACTCTCCTTGGTGGAATACTCGCTTTTTAAAGTTTTGTTTGCTCCTAGCAATCTGTGCTTCGTGTTGTAGTTTGGCAATATCTAAAGTATTAGGTGGCATCAAAGATCAAATGGCGTTCTCAGTTTCCTTTTGAACAACAACATTGCTGGTGAACTCTGTGTCGTTAAGTATGTGGTGTTCCAGTAAGACATTAAGAATTTGTTCATGTTTCCTGCCAATATACCTTGGTCCTTTGATGACTTGATGGAATGTTTATGTGACTGAACAAATCGTTCGGCCACTCCATTTGTCGCACGATGGCACGGAGCTGACTTTATGTGCTGTATACCATTTCCCTTCAAGTCATCTTTGAACTCCTTAGAAGTGAACGGATTACCGTTGTCAATTATGACCTGCTCTGGCCTAACAACTCTTGCAAATATTTTATCTAGCTTCTCGATAGTTTGTTCTGTTGTCATGGATTTCATTATCACTACTTCCGGCCATTTAGAGTGCATAATCACTCGGAACACATGACCCTCCACTGGACCGGCTTAGTATATCTGTATTCTCTGCCATGGCCACTGTGTCAGCCACTCCTATGGATGTAATGGTTGCAGTGGTGGAGTGTTTCTTAGTTTTGCACAGGACTGACATTGCCCCACTTTCTCTTCGATTTGAGCATCTGATCCTGACACTATAGTAAAGAAAACCCACCAACGACTCTACTTTTTCAGAAGGCTAAGGAAATTTGGCATGTCAGCTACGACACTCACCAACTTCTACAGATGCACCATAGAAAACATTTTTTTCTGGTTGTATCACAGCTTGGTATGGAGCCTGCTCTACCCAAGACCGCAGGAAACTACAAAAGGTCGTGAATGTAGCCCAGTCCATCACACAAACCAGCCTCCCATATAGGGGCTGGTTTAGCACAGGGCTATAGAGCTGGCTTTTAAAGTAGACCAAGGCAGGCCAGCATCACGGTTCAATTCCTGTACCAGCCTCCCCGAACAGGCGCCGGGATGTGGCAACTAGGGGCTTTTCACAGTAACTTCATTTGAAGCCTACTTGTGACAATAAGCAACTTTCATTTAATTGACTCTATCTATAATTCCCGCTGCCTCAGAAAGGCAGCCAGCATAATTAAGGACCCCACGCACCCCGGACTCTCTTCCACCTTCTTCCGTCAGGAAAAAAATGCCAAAATTTGAGCTCACGTACCATCCAACCCAGGACAGCTTCTTCCCTGCTGCCATCAGACTTTTGAATGGACCTACCTCGTATTAAGTTGATCTTTTCTCTACACCTTGCTATAACTGTAACATATTCTGCAGTCTCTCCTTCCTTCCCAATGTACGGTATGCATTTTTTGTGCAGCATGCAAGAAACAATACTTTTCACTGTATACCAATACATGTGACAATAAGAAATCAAATCAAATCAAAACCAAAACAAATTGGGAGCCATTTCCTTCATTCTCCACACCAGGACATCCCTCATGCAGTTTGTCAAGGACTTTGTTACGCAAGCACGATGGAATAATCATTCTGATTCCCAATAATAAAACTCCACTCTGGATTATGAACTTAAGTCTTCTTGTGGTATAGGGCTTTTACGCTACAAGTCTGTCATCGTTGCTTTTGGGACCATGTCCATCACCTTCCCCATCATTGGATCGGTTCTGGTGCATCTCTGAACTCGAGATGAAGTCACGGGTACATAATCCATGAGTGAGAATTACGGGATGCAGATGAAATGTTCTTCAATTTCTTGCTCAACTTGTAGCGGCAAATCTTACAAAGCAACAGCATTTGCATGTTGCTCCGATTTATGATATTGGATATCGTACATGTGTGCTGATAATATCAAGTATGAAGTCTTCCAACACCAGGTTAAAGTCCAACAGGTTTGTTTCGAATCACTAGCGTTCGGAGCACAGCTCCTTCCTCAGGTGAAACTGCTGGACTTTAACCTGGTGTTTTAAGACTTCTTACTGTGCTCACCGCAGTCCAATGCCGGCATCTCCACATCATGGATAATATCAAAGGCCATCTTTGTAACCTACTAACTGTTAAAGGAGGAATACCTTTATATGGCACAAATATTGCCATCAAGGTTCAATGATCCGTCAAAAGAGTAAAATGACATCCATAAAAGGGAGTGGTGGAACCTTCTTACCCCAAAATGATGCTCAAAACCTCTTATTCTGGCTGAGTGTAGGTTCATTCTGCATTAGTAAGAGTTCATTAAGCACATGTTGTTCCTCTCCTGAAGGCATAATGTGCAAAACAACTGCACCAATCTCATAGGGAGACATTTCTCAAACAAGTTGTAGCTTCAGGTTGGGATTATAATGAATCACACCTGACTTCTTTAAAGCATCTTTTGCCTCGCTGCATACACATTCATATTTTCTCACCAGTGCCATACTCGTTTGGCACAAAGTATGAAGGCTTCAATCACGTTGTTAAATTCGAAACAAATTTACCATAACAATTGATCAGTCCAAAAAACCTCAGTTGTGTCACATTTTGAGGACATGGTGGTTCAAAGATTGCTGTCATCTTTTTCGGCTCCTTGTGTAAGCCATCTTTACCGATGATGTGACACAGGTAATTTATGGATGGCTTGAAAAAAATTGCACTTTTCCTTTTTAACTGAGAGATTAGATGTTTCAGAGTTGCTTCCAAGTGTTCTTGTTCACGTGAACCGTTGATGAGAATATCATCTAACTAACACTGCACCCCATTTAGTCCGCTCAGAATTTGATCCATGGACCTATGAAAAAGAGGAGGAACAGATGTTATTCAAAAAGGAAGTCTTCTGTAACGAGATAGACCTTTGTGCATCACGATAGCGAGCAGTGTGATTTTGAAGCCACATTCATTTGTAAATATGCCTGTGATAGGTCAATTGTACTGAATTTCAGCCCTCCAGAAAGTCCAGCAAACAAGTCTTCAGTGAACAGTAGGGGATTGTGATCTGCACACAATACCGATGGTTGTTTTAAAGCCTCCACATATATTCACTGAGCCATCATGTTTCAATACAGGAACTATTGGTTTTGTCACTTGTAGCAACTGGTGCAATGACTCCGATTTGGAATTGCATTTCTAGTTCTTCTTCGACTTTTGGCGTATGATACGGTTCCAGCTGTGAGACATTTTGGTGTACTGTTTGGCTTCATTTTTTGTTGCACTTCAACTCCAGTCATTGAGCCCAGTAAATCTTTTAACACCTTTTCATACATCACCAAAATTGTTGTACGTCATTCTTTGCATCCAATACTCCCCAGCAGAGTTTAATTTTTTCCAGCAATGCTCCTCCAACTAAAGCAGGAACATTTACATGGCCAACATGAAGAGGCTACTCCATTTGTCCATTTACTTCTACTTTTACCATAATGTATCTTTTTAATGATATTACCTGTTCCTTGTACATCCTTAGGATAACATTTGATGGTTTTAAAGGCAGATGCTTCAACTTATGATTATAAATTGTCTCAAGTATTAATTATGCAGCTGCACCCATATCCACTTCCATTTTGATTTGGTTTCCATCAAGTTTGAGAATACCCAGAAATGTTGTTGATTGACCCGCACCAATAAGATACTGAGTTTCAGCTCCTGAAGGTGTTCCGGCACATCATCTCCTGAGTGGTCTTGAACTTCGTCTTCTGGCTTATAGACCCAACTAGTCTGCTTGAATGTATTCTTTTTTCTTGCACATCTTTGGTATTGGTCCCCACCTGGAACCATTTGTTTGAGCCAGTGAAATCGGATGGTACATTCGGGGGGGTGGTGAGGCAAAGGGCTGGTGAAGATGAAAGACTTGTTCCTAGAGGGGCAGTTCACGAGTTGAAGGAGAGAGCTGGGCTTGGGGGGGCGTCCGATATGTTCTGGTATTTTCAGGTGCGGGACTTTGTCTGGCGGACATTTCGGTGGTGCCACCGTCTACCCTATTAGAAAGGATACTCTCAAGTGCGGGGTCGGTGGAGGGCAGCACGCCTGGGCGAATCATGGGGCAAGAGCAGGTTTCAATGGAAGAAGTGAAGGCCATTCTGGAGAAGGAGATATGGAACGAGTCCCTCCTTAGGGTGAATGCTACATCATCCTGCACGAGTTTGATACAACTCAAGGGGGTGTTTAGGGCGCATCTCACCAGGGTTAGGATGAGTTGATTTTTTGAGGAGGTCGAGGATATGTGTGAGCGGTGCTCAGGAGGGCTTACTCACCAGACGTACACGTTCTGGCCCTGTCCCAAGCTGGTGGTTTTTTGGCGGCCTTTTTTCAGCACCACATCGGCAATCCTGGAGGTTGATTTAATACCCTGTCCGTTAGTTGCTGTATTTGGGGTGTCAGACCAGCCGGCATTGAGGAGGTGAATGGGGGCAGATGCGTTGACATTCATAGAACATAGAACATAGAACACTACAGCGCAGTACGGGCCCTTCGGCCCTCGATGTTGCGCCGACCTGTGAAACCATCTGAAGCCTATCTGACCTATACTATTCTATTTTCATCCATATGTCTATCCAGTGACCACTTAAATGCCCTTAAAGTTGGCGAGTCCACTACTGTTGCAGGCAGGGCGTTCCACACCCCTCCTACTCTCTGAGTAAAGAAACTGCCTCTGACATCTGTTCTATATCTATCACCCCTCAATTTAAAGCTATGTCCCCTCGTGTTGGTCATCACCATCCGAGGAAAAAGACTCTCACTGTCCACCCTATCTAACCCTCTGACTATCTTATATGTCTCTATTAAGTCACCTCTCAGCCTTCTCCTCTCTAACGAAAACAACCTCAAGTCCCTGAGCCTTTCCTCGTAAGACCTTCCCTCCATACCAGGCAACATCCTAGTAAATCTCCTCTGAACCCTTTCCAAAGCTTCCACATCCTTCCTATAATGTGGTGACCAGAACTGCACGCAGTACTCCAGGTGCGGCCGCACCAGAGTTATGTACAGCTGCAGCATGACCTTGTGGTTCCGAAACTCAATCCCCCTGCTTATAAAGGCTAGCACGCCATATGCCTTCTTAACAGCCCTATTAACCTGGGTGGCAACTTTCAGGGATTTATGTACCTGGATGCCGAGATCTCTCTGTTCATCTACACTACCAAGAATCTTGCCATTAGCCCAGTACTCTGCATTCCTGTTACTCCTTCCAAAGTGAACCACCTCACACTTTTCCGCATTAACCTCCGCATTAAATCTGCCACCTCTCAGCCCAGCTCTGCAGCTTATCTATGTCCCTCTGTGTCCTGTAACATCCTTCAGCACTATCCACAACTCCACCGACCTTCGTGTCATCTGCAAATTTACTAACCCATCCTTCTACACCCTCTTCCAGGTCATTTATAAAAATGACAAACAGCAGTGGCCCCAAAACAGATCCTTGCGGTACACCACTAGTAACTGAACTCCAGGATGAACATTTGCCATCAACCACCACCCTCTGTCTTCTTTCAGCTAGCCAATTACTGATCCAAACCGCTAAATCACCTTCAATTCCATACTTCCTTATTTTCTGCAATAGCCTACCGTGGGGAACCTTATCAAACGCCTTACTGAAATCCATATACACATCAACAGCTTTACCCTGATCCACCTGTTTGGTCACCTTCTCAAAAAACTCATAAGGTTTGTGAGGCATGACCTACCCTTCACAAAACCGTGTTGAGTATCGCTAATCAACTTGTTCTTTTCAAGATGATTATCAACCCTATCTCTTATAACCTTTTCCAACATCTTACCCACAACCGAAGTAAGGCTCACAGGTCTATAATTACCAGGGTTGTCTCTACTCCCCTTCTTCAACAAGGGGACAACATTTGCTATCCTCCAGTCTTCCAGCACTATTCCTGTCGACAAAGACGACATAAAGATCAAGGACAAAGGCTCTGCAATCTCCTCCCTGGCTTCCCAGAGAATCCTAGGATAAATCCCATCTGGCCCAGGGGACTTATCTATTTTGACATTTTCTAAAATTGCTAACACCTCCTCCTTTTGAACCTCAATTCCATCTAGCCTGGTCGACTGAACCTGAGTGTTCTCCTCGACAACATTGTCTTTCTCCAGTGTAAACACTGACGATAAATATCCATTTAACGCTTCCCCTATCTCCTCTGATTCCACACACAACTTTCCACTACTATCCTTGGTTGGCCCTAATCTTACTCTAGTCATTCTTTTGTTCCTGATATACCTATAGAAAGCCTTAGGGTTTTCCTTGATCCTATCCGCCAACGACTTTTCGTGTCCTCTCCTCGCTCTTCTTAACTCTCCCTTTAGGTCCTTCCTGGCTAACTTGTAACTCTCAAGTGCCCTAACTGAGCCTTCATGTCTCATCCTAACATAAGCCTTCTTCTTCCTCTTGACAAGTGCTTCAACTTCCTTAGTAAACCACGGTTCCCTTGCTCGACAACTTCCTCCCTGCCTGACAGGTACATACTTATCAAGGACACGCAGTAGCTGTTCCTTGAAAAAGCTCCACATTTCGATTGTACCCATCCCCTGCAGTTTCCTTCCCCATCCTATACATCCTAAATCTTGCCGAATAGCATCATAATTGCCTTTCCCCCAGCTATAATTCTTGCCTTGCGGTATATACCTATCCCTGCCCATTGCTAAAGTAAACATAACCGAGTTGTGATCACTAACACCAAAGTGCTCACCTACATCTAAATCTAACACCTGGCCGGGTTCATTACCCAGTACCAAATCCATTGTGGCCTCGCCCCTTGTTGGCCTGTCTACATACTGTGTCAGAAAACCCTCCTGCACACACTGCACAAAAACTGACCCATCTATAGTACTCGAACTATAGTATTTCCAGTCAATATTTGGAAAGTTAAAGTCCCCCATAACAACTACCCTGTTACTCTCGCTCCTGTCAAGAATCATCTTTGCATCAATTCGCATCATTGATGGCCCAGAGACGGATATTGTTCAGCTGGATATAGGTGACGCCTCACAGCGCCACAGCATGGCTGGGTGATTTAATAGAATTCCTGTACCTCAAGGAGGTTAAGTTTGCGATGAGGGGGTCACTCGATGGGTTCTTTGGAGATGGTGGTCGTTTATTTTGCACTTTAAACAGCTGGTCATCACTGTTCATGGGGAAGAGGGGGGATTGATTGCTTGTTGGTGTTCTTTGGGTTATATTTCTGTTTTTGGGGTTCATGTTAGTGTTGTTGCTTGTAATTTTTGACGTGCATGGTATCATGTTGTGTTGCAAATTTTTGATATAAATGTTAAAATTTCAATTAAATTATTTTTGTAAAAATCTTTGGTATTGGTGAAGTTCTGAGCCCAACATGCATTAGCAATATGGCCCTTTTTGATTTGATTTTGTGATTTTGTTTATTGTCACATGTACCAGGGTACAGTGAAAAGTATGCAGCTCAACAGTGCATGAAAAGAAAAGAAAATTTAAAAAAAAACATTTTTCAGCATTCCCCCGCTGAGTGTCAAACCTGTGTACCTGGGTGACATGGTTGTCCCCTTGCCGCCTTGTTTCTGATGGTCTCCATTTTGTGAATCTTCACTCCAGCCCTATCAGTGAAGCCTCTTTTGTTGCTAGCTCCACTGACGTGGCAACTTCCGCAGCAACTTTGAGAATTAAATCGCTTGCAATAAGCAGTTTCCTCTGACCAGGTTCACTGCAGAGTCCACATACCAGCCTAGCACAAAGGGCGTCATCTAGTGTTGCACCAAACTCAAGTGTTAAAGTCGTTACAAATTGTAAAATTCTTTCACCTTCTTCCTGACAATATCACTAGAGATTACGTCAGGCATTTTCAAAGTGTCGTGAGGGTCGCAGAGCCAACTATCCAGATCATGGGAATTCACGCGCAACAGCCGGCATTTAACAATTCCAGTTGCTCGCGGCTTTATAAATGGTGACCGTGACCAGTTAATAAAAAAGCGGGAGCACTGTGCATGCGTACCCATTCATCAGTGCGCATGCGGCGTGGGAGTGTTGGGACCTGAACCGGGGTCAAAGTGCGATCGCGGCATGCCGGCGGCTGACTGCGTGGTGATCACTGATGATGAACAAGTCTATGACCTTGATCTGTTTTGCATCCCTAAACATTACTTAAACGATCTGAAGAGAGTATACATTCCTCACGGTTTAATCATGGACAGAACTGAACGTTTGGCAAAGGATATAATGAAAGCAATGAGAAATCATCACATCGTGGCCCTCTGTGTACTGAAGGGTGGGTATACATTTTTTTGCTGATCTTTTAGACTATATTAAAGCATTGAATCGAAACAGTGACCAGTCAATCCCAATGACGGTGGACTTCATCCGCTTGAAGAGTTACTGTAATGATCAGTCAATAGGGGAGCAACTCAGAGTTTACGAAATGAAGTACGAAATCCACGCTTTCCTCCTCGAGAAATTGTCCTCTCTGGCTGATTCATTTGGTGATGAAACTTGGATAAATTCTAAATGATCTGAACCTCAAATTGCAAGGGAAGGATGATGATTGCTTTCGACACTGTCAATAAATCGCAGCTTTCCAAAACTCATTGAAAGTTTGGCAATTGCAAGTGTAAAGCCAGAATTACTACATGTTCCCCACACTCCTATGACACAGAGAAAAAAAATTGCATTAGTAAGGAAACTGTAAATAGACTGGCAAGCCTGACTCCAAATGAAGCTGACTGAACTTCTGCGCATCAACTTTGACAGCACATTAAAAACACGACGCAAGTCAATGAAACTGTCAGCATTCTGGAGTAGTGTGTCCTCGGAGTATCCGGAGCGGAGTAAAACAAGCATCGTGTTGCTTTTGTCCTACGTAATGACCTCCATGTGCGAGGTTCGATGTTCCTTCACCACAAAGGTGAAGATGGCACAAAGGACTCGGCTGAATTCTGCAACTGATATATGCATAGCCCTCTCCTCCTGTGAACCTGATTGGAGTGAGATCGTGAGGACCAAGCAGGTTCTCCACTTGCATTAAAGGTAAGAGGAAATGGTGGTCCGCGTGGGCCACGAAGGTCGGCTGGCGTGGGCCACAAAGGTCGGCCAGTTTACAGACATTTCCAGATGACACTACATAATAAATTGAGGGCATGGTGGACCCAGAAGAACAGACCCCATTCTAACACCTATTAACATACTTACAAATGTTCCAATAATCACCATGCTATTCAAGTGTGCAGAGGAAGTAGCTCTGACAGGTTTCAAGGGGTCATGACTTGAAAGATAAAGGGTACTTTGAACCAAGCCATGGCAGCTAATAGTGAATATTGCAAAAGTGGGACTTGAGCCCAATGTGCTGGAAATAGTGGCTAGTTCCACCTAATTATGCCAACACTCCATGAAAATACCACATTTTCCTGGATTGTCTGAAGGCACCATGTGACCCAAAGGCAATATTGTCAGAGTGAATCTAGTTTCCACCTCACGAGGTAGTAAAGATCAAGAGCAGAAATGCTCTCCTAATAAACTCGCATACTCAACTTATTGTAGCTAATGCACTAGCATTGTGCAGCTCAATATCAGCTCTCTATTGCTCAGCTGATACAGTGCTCATGTGGTTAAACTTCTCCAACACAAAACCAGCTGATGCATGATTAAATTAAAAATAACGAGAACAGGGATTGTAAGATCAACAAACACCAAATGGCTGACAGCCCTTTCAAAAATGGCCCGAGTGTCATGTTGTAAACAACTCAACAGTTTTAAATATGGGAGGGCAAGGTGTGCAACAAAGTTTTACTTTGGACAATTAGAACTACAAATGTCAAGGGCAGCACGGTGGCCTAGTGGTTAGCACAACCGCCTCACGGCGCTGAGGTCCCAGGTTCTATCCCGGCTCTGGGTCACTGTCCGTGTGGAGTTTGCACATTCTCCCCGTGTCTGCGTGGGTTTCGCCCCCACAACCCAAAAATGTGCAGAGTAGGTGGATTGGCCACACTAAATTGCCCCTTAATTGGAAAAAATAATTGGCTAATCTAAATTTTAAAAAAAAAACTACAAATGTCAACAGTGAAGACAGCCAAGAGGTTCAGTATACCTCTGATGCAAGCAGGAACAGCAAGCAGTTAGGAAGACAAATAGTGTGGTGGCCTTCACTGCAAGATTACTTGAGGGCAGGAGCAAAGATTTCTTACTGAAGGGCCTTGGTGAGACCACACCTGGAGTATTCTGTGAGGGTGGGGAGGCATCGGGGACCTGCAGGTCCTGGGGTGAAAGCCATAACTGATTGTGTGTCCCTCACCCTCTACAATTGCTCACACATTGTGGATGATATTGTGGACTCCGCAGAAGCTCCCTTACGATGGCATTGGCAGTTCAATCGGCCAGGCATTGGAGAAGGCAGTGGTATCGACAGAGGCTCATGGTGGCAGCCCATGTGATAGGGCCCGCCTCACACCCGACCGCCCATCAAGCCAGGAAGGGACCCAGAGAGGGAGGCCAGCGACAGCCCAAGTATTCAGGAGTTGCTGGTCTTTCGAACACATGTCAGACGACAGCATGTGCCGCAGGAGACTCCGCCTCAACATGGAGATGGTGAGGCAGCTGTGGCATTTCCTGCGGACTTGGCACCTCATGCTGTAAAGGTCACTGCAGCCCTGAACATTTACACCTCAGGAACATTCCAGGGCTCGAGAGGGTACGTGAGGCATTTCCAAACCAACAAGTGCATCTGTGAAGTCATGGATCCGTGTTTGCACAGGCAGCCAACGACATAAACTTTGACATGGAGTGCCCATTGGGGCGGCACAGTAGCACAGTGGTTAGCTCTCTTACCTCTTACTCTTGGGTTCGATTCCCGACTTGGGTCACTGTCTGTGCAGAGTCTGCATGTTCTCCCAGTGTCTGCATGGGTTTCCTCCAGGTCCTCCGGTTTTCTCCCACAGTCCAAAGATGTGCGGGTTATGTGGATTGGTCACACTAAATTGCCCCATAGTGTCCAAAGTTTAGGTGGGGTTGCTGGGTTACGGGCATAGGGTGGAGGTGTGGGCTTAGGTAGGGTGCTCTTTCAGAGGCCGGTGTAGACTCGATGGGCCAAATGGCCTCCTTCTGCACTGTAAATTCTATGATTCTATGGACCAAGGACAACAAGATGCCTGGGCAGCAGGATTTTCCGCCACCACCTGGGTGCCCCAGGGCCAAGGGGTGATGGCGCGCACCGGGCAATCCGGGAGCGCCCTTCATTAACAGGAAGGATTCCAGTCCCTGAACGTCCAACTTGTGTGCAACCACCACCTGACGATCATGCACACGTGTGCACGCTTGTCCTTAGTGTCCAAAATTGCCCTTAGTGTTGGGTGGGGTTACTGGGTTATGGGGATAGGGTGGAGGTGTTGACCTTGGGTAGGGTGCTCTTTCCAAGAGCCGGTGCAGACTCGATGGGCCGAATGGCCTCCTTCTGCACTGTAAATTCTATGAAATTGGGTGTTCAGTTACTCAGTGAAGGCGGCATGGTGGCGCAGTGGTTCGCACTGCTGTCTCACGGTGCAGAGGACCCGGGTTTGATCAGGGCCCCAGGTCACTGTCCGTGTGGAGTTTTCACACTTTTTCTGTGTTGCGTGGGTTTCACCCCACAACCAAAGATGTGCTGGTTAGGTGGATTGGTCACGCTAAATTGCCCCTTAAAAGGGAAAAAAAATAATTGGCTACACTAAATCTATTTTAAAAAAACATTCACAAAGTACTAACTCCAATCCAATCACTACCTTATATAAATTTATCATTACTTCCTTGCTCTTGCCCCGCTTACAAAATCCAATAGTGGCTTATTTTCCAAAAAAAAACCTTTATCTACTTGCACGTCTCAAAAACAACACTGCAGCTCCCAATCTCAAACACTATGCATAACTAAATACAATAGTTAGGGGTTTCTGTGCAATTTAAAACTTATATTTATAGATCACCTCAAACATAAACAAACGTCACAGTGTTTCATGACAATCAGATTTGAAAAAACAGCTTTGAGCCTATGTAGCAGGGGTCAGGTGGGGTCAGGCTACCCAGTTCTGGTCACCACACTTTAGGAAAGATGTGAGGGTACTTGAAAGGGCGCAGAGGAAATTTACTAAAATGGTTCTGGGAATGGGAGAAATTAGTTACGAGGTTGGATTTGAAAATCTGGCGTTGTTCTTCTTGGAGCAAAGGATGTGGTGGGGGAAGTTTTGATAGAAGTGAATGAGATTATGACAGGTTTGGAAAAGGAGGGCAAGAAAAAAATGTTCCCACTGGATGATAGCACAAGGGCTATAGGACACAGGTTTACGGTTTTGGAAAGGTGACACAGAGGGAACGTGAAAAAGAACCTTTTTTGTTGAAACAAAGTGAATGCTAATGATCTGGAACTCACTGCTCAAAAGGGTGGAGGAAGTAGAAACAATCAATGATTTCAAAAGAAAATTGGATGGATACGTGAAGGAAATAGACTTGCAGGGCCACAGGAATCGAGCAGTGGTGTGGAACTGACTGGAACGCTCCAAAGACCGCTGGTAAAGTCTCAATGGGCCACGTGGTGTCCTTCTGTAAAATAAAAGCCTTATGCTGCCTGTTTGGCCTGCTGAACATTACCAGTATTTACATGACAAAACATTTAATTTACAATGTTTAATCATTATAGCTGATGCCCATTTTTATTGAGCATTTTGGCACTAATACTGCACAACAATGTAATGCAATAATGTTTCCAAGTTTTTTTCTTCCTCGACAGCCTCCTCTTTTCTAATCGTTTAGGGTCTCAGCCATGTATCACCAATTCTGGCAACTTGTTTTTCAATCAGACGTTCAAAACTCCATTGCTTTGGCCATTGCAAATTTTGTCTAACCAAGGGGACCTTGATGTAGAAATCTGTGAAAGCCCAATTTAACGGTGTAAATTACAAGAGAACAAGCCATGGACTTGGTTGACAGACAAGAAACCTGCTAGAGAAAATGGCTATTGTTTGTATTAGAGAAGTGTTGAAAGTGCACATCAGGAACAAGTTAGATAAACAGGAGTAGTGTACAAGATTAAATTAATGATGAAATTGTACAAACAATGATTCAGCCACATTTAAAGTAAAGCTCGGATCACTTCATTTCAGATAGGAAATTAAAGCCACAGAGACCATGCAATGCACTTTCATAAGACCATAAAATATAAGAGCAGAATTAGGCCATTCGGCCTATCAGGTCTGCTCCGTCACTCAATTATGACTGATATGTTTCTTATCCCCATTCTCCTGTCTTCTCGCTATAACCCCTGATCCCCTTATTAATCAAGAACCTATCTATCTGTCTAAGACACTCAGTGATTTGGCAAAGAGTTCCACAGATTCTCCACCCCCTGGCTGAAGAAATCCCTCCTCATCTCAATTTTAAAGGATCGTCCTTTAGTCTGAGATTGTGTCCTCTGGTTTTAGTTTCTCCTTCAAATGGAAACATCCTTTCCATGTCCACTCCATACACGTCTTGCAGTATCCTGTAAGTTTCAATAAGATCCTCCCCATATCCTTCTAAACTCCAATGAGTACAGGTCCGGAGTCCTCAACCGTTACTCATATGACGACAAATTTCCTGTCAGATGGATCAAAAACCATCCCAAATGCTTTAAAAAAAAATCACAAATTTTTCTTTTAAATGCACATCTATTACTGCCATCTCCATCACAATTCTAAGGTTGTACAGTTTTAAACACAACTAATGGTTTGCAGTTGCTATAAATGGAGCAATTCGCTTGTAGCAAGATAGTTATCAAGCAGAATTGTACATGGTATTTTACTGCCTTTAGGAATATTCATGCCACACTTACTAACCAATTGCACTATATTTAACTAGAAATTAATTTGATTTGCCTAGTGTATTACACAACAACAAACTGGGAGCAGTTAGATGGATGATTACGATCTTTTCCAGCCCTGTGCATCGTTATGTCTAAACATAATTGGTGGCAACACAGAGATTGAAACAGTGTCACATAAACCAAAAATTGTATTCAATTTGGCAAACAGCAACATTTTGCACTGTACCCAACACAGCACTATAATTAAATTTAGGCTCCCAAAGGCTACTTCAATAAAATCCAGTTAGTTAAATTTCCCTTTACTCCAGCTGTCAAATTTTATCATTAATCATCTCAGCAATGTTAGACCCAGCTTGGTCGTAACCGTCACGATTCCATTACAGATCTAGAAACAGTAATTTGAATATATGCAGCTCTTGAAAATTTTAAAAAAATGTTGCAAGAATTCACAGAAATGTACGGCTGATAAACATCGAGCCAGAGGAGGAAATATCAGCATGTATGTCCAAAAACCTTGGCAGAAAGAGATGGGTTTTAAAGAGGATCTCAAAGAAAGAAAGTGGAAAAGGGCGAAAGCTAGCATGAGAACGTAGGGAGGTGATTCCAGTGTTGGTCCAGGGTGACTGAATGTAATCAATCAGAACCATTTCCAGCTCTAGTAAAAGGATACCTACCCAAAAGGTTAACTGTTTTTCCCTGACCACAGATATATTTTCATTCGTTCATGGGATGTGGAAAGAAAGTGGAAAAGGGCGAAAGCTAGCATGAGAACGTAGGGAGGTGATTCCAGTGTTGGACAGGGTGACTGAATGTAGTCAATCAGAACCATTTCCAGCTCTAGTAAAAGGATACCTACCCAAAACCCACCTACCTAACCCAAAAGCTAGGCCAGTTTTTATTACCCATCCCTAATTGCCCTTGAACTGAGTGGCCTGCAAGGCCATTTTAGAGACTATTTAAGAGTTAACCACACTGCTGTGGTTCTGGAGTCACATGTAGGCCAGACCTGCTAACTATTTCCAGTGTTTTGTGTTATTTCATACAAGCATACGAATTAGTGGCTGCTTGGCCCCTCGAGCCCGCTCCGCCATTCAATAAGGTCATGACTGATCTGACTGTAACCTCAACCCCACATTCCTGCCTACCCCCAATAACTTTTCAGTTCCTTGTTAATCAAGAAAACTAAAGCATTAACAGGGAGGAAAAAGAATGTGTGTGAAGACTGACTGAGGACGCAAAGTTTAATGGGAAAGGTGAAAGTATTGTACGAATGCAGGAAGCTTTTTAAAATTTAATTCATGGTATATGGCCAAGCCAGCACTTATTATCCATCCCCAACTCCCTTCTAAATGAATGACTTGCGAAACTATTAGAGAGGATATTTTAAAAGTCACCCACATTGCTGTGGATATGGAGTCACATTTAGGCCAGTTCAGAAAAGAATGGTAGATTTCCTTCCCTTGAGGACATTAATGAACCATTTGACAATGGTTTAACCCCTCGGAGGCAGGAAAAAGGCACATTTAGTATTAATTTTTGCCAACAAAACTTCATGGTGGAATGGTTGGTGGCATTCCCCACACCCAAACCATGCAATTTGACAAGTTGCTCTGAATGCTGTTAATCTAAAAAAAAACCTTCCTTCCAATATTTTATTCGTATATTGCAGTTCACCTGTTTTTGACTTTTTTTGCATAAAATTTGACTGGGCCACAATTTTTTGTTTCAAGATGCAACATATGAAAACAAGTTCAGATTAGTGTGCCAAACAGAAGAGCCACTTTACATTTCATTTCAAGTCAATGATGTAAATTTCTGGCAGTTTTTCTTAAATTGCTGACTTTTTCAACTGAAACATTTCAGGCTGCTGCAACTTTGTATGCAAGAGGGCAGCATGGTGTCACAGTGGGTTATCCCTGCTGCCTCATGGCACCAAGGTCCCAGGTTCGATCCCGGCCCTGGGTCACTGTCCATGTGGAGTTTGTACATTCTCCTCCTGTTTGCATGTGTTTCGCCCCCACAGCCCAAAGATGTGCAGGTTAGGTGGATTGGCCACACTAAATTGCCCCTTAATTGGAAAAAATTAATTGGGTATTCTAAATTTATAAAACTTTGTACGCAAGAGGTCAATTTTTGAAATAATTTCCAAAATCACTTTTCTGGCTAAAAATTTGCATTCCATTTGCTGCAGTGAGACATTGATGGAAGAGTCCTTTTGCACTTTATTCTTGAATCCAATCCATGTTAGCCAAAATGCACTTCAGTTGAGCCCCATTGAGTCTGCTCTGCAATTCAATGAGATCATGACTGATCTGAAATAAGATTGCTCAACTCTATTTTCCCACCTTATCCCGATAATGCTTGATTCCTTGCCTGATTAAAAATCTGTCTTTCGCAGTCTTGAGCATACCTAATGACCCAGCCTCCGCAGCCTTCTTAGATTCACTACCATCTGGGAGAAGAAATTCCTCCTCATCTCTCTCTTTAAATGGGCAACCCCTTAGTCTGAGATGATGCCCTCTGATCTTAGACTCTCACATAAGGGGAAACAACCCCTCAGCATCAGAAAGGAAGAACGGAGACTTTGTTAACAAGGATTTAGAACACTGACTTTACATCAAACAGCAATTTTAACCTCTACAGCAGTTAAAGTACAAAATTACCTTGAAATGTACAATAATATTCCACGGTAGTGCAGTGTTTGATGCATGAAGGTCAAAAAGTAAACCAATTGGATAATGCCTAAAGAAAAACAAAAGAAAACAAGATTGGTAATTGAAAGATATATCTCATGGCCCTCTTTATTAAAAACATATTTGTTACCCTATTCGGTTAAATAGGTAAGTGAACTATCCACATTAATTTTTATGATGTGGAGATGCCGGCGTTGGACTGGGGTGAGCACAGTAAGAAGTCTTACAACACCAGGTTAAAGTCCAACAGGTTTGTTTCAAATCACTAGCTTTCGGAGCACTGCTCCTTTCTCAGGTGAAGGAGCAGTGCTCCGAAAGCTAGTGATTTGAAACAAACCTGTTGGACTTTAACCTGATGTTGTCAGGCTTCTTACATTAATTTTTAGTGCAAAGACCAGATGGTTTTATGAATCATTAATAGTCATCAACCTTTAATACGAGAAACTGATCAGCTTCCCATTTACAGTGATTACACACATTGTATAAGTAAGGATGTTGCAACATCTGATATAAAATGCCATACTTTTGCCTGAAACATAGGGCAATCTGTTTATTTGTCTTGAGAACCAAACAGCTATTCGTCCAATTAATCGTTTATTAGCCGCGAACTTGAGTATTGATGAAAAAAGTCTCTGACAGCATGTCTCTTTTACACAGCAATAATAAAGCAATATTTTTATTTTTTATTTTTATTTTTACCCAATTAAGAGGCAATTTATTGTGGCCCACCCACCTACCCTGCACATCATTGAGTTATGGGGGTGAGACCCACACAGACACAGTGAGAATGTGCAAACTCCACACGTGCAGTGACCTGGGGCCGGGCGAACCGTGTCCTCGGCGTCTTGAGGCACCACTGCGCCACCTGCCGCCCCTGATATTAAAGCAATATTAACTATGAGCCACCAAGCTTGGTAACACATGGTGATAGAAAGCTTGGAACTCTTCTGCAAATGTCAAATGGTATTGGATCAGTTGCTAATTTTACAAGCGAGATTGAGAGATTTTGTGTTGGTCAAAAGAATCAGTGAATATGGGGAAGAGCTGGATATGTGGAGCTAAGTCACAGAACATCCATGATCATATGAAGGGCAGCTATATGAGCTTGAGGAATAAATGGTCTATTTCTATTTTTGAGTTAGACTGAACAACAAAGCTAAAGAAAATTTGTTTGGTCAAAATAGTGCCCAGTGAGAAAATCTTCCTTGTTCTTGGTTACCAACCTGAAAAGCATGCCATAATCTCTATTTTTGCAAATTCACACCTGGATTTTCTGTTGTGACTCACATTGATCACATTTTAAACATATGATATACTTAAAACCCAATTTTGGCAATTATCTTAAAATAAATCACAATAAGAATACTATTCTATTAGTCCTCATTCATCTATCAAAATTCTGGGCATCATCATCTTTCAGTTCAGAAGGGGTGCCTGCATCTCTTCTGTTGTTAATCTATATTTCAAGAATGCAACTTGATTTTTTTTGATTTTTTTTAAAAATAATTTTTATTGAAATTTTTTACAGAAAATATAAAACATAACAAACAATGAAATGCAACAAAATAACCCATAATAACTGTAACACCCCTCAGACCATATCGACGCATGTATCACATCCCCCCACCCCCCCCCCCAACCCCAATGAACAAAAGAACTTAAAAATAAATTAAAATTAAATAAACATAGTCATTGTCTCTCCCCCCCCCCCCGCCTTTTCCCTCCCCCTTCCCCCCCCCCCTCGGGATGCTGCTGCTACTGTCCCCGTACCCTATCATTGAGCCAGAAAGTCGAGGAAAGGTTGCCACCGCCTAAAGAACCCGTACCAACCCTCTCAGGGCGAATTTGACCTTTTCTAGCTTAATGAAACCCGCCATGTCATTGATCCAGGTCTCCACGCTTGGGGGCCTCGCATCCTTCCATTGTAGCAAGATCCTTCGCCGGGCTACTAGGGACGCATAGGCCAGCACACCGGCCTCTTTCGCCTCCTGCACTCCCGGCTCCACCCCAACCCCAAAAATCGCGAGTCCCCATCCTGGCTTGACCCTGGATCCCACCACCCTCGACACTGTCCTCGCCACCCCCTTCCAGAACTCCTCCAGTGCCGGGCATGCCCAGAATATATGGGCATGGTTCGCTGGACTCCCCGAAAACCTGACACACCTGTCTTCACCCCCAAAGAACCGACTCATCCTCGTCCCAGATGAGCTGGAGTCTGAGCTTCACACACTGAGGCACATCCGGGAGGGGGAGGCTTACATGGACACTTTGTTTCAGGAGGCAGTCACACCTGTCAGAGTAAATAGTTTAAATCCTGCCAGTGGCCAGGGACAGCAGGGTGTGACTGCAAGTCAGGCAGGTAAAGGGAACCAGCAGTCAGGAACTCATGAGCCTCAGCCCTTGACCCTGTCCAACAGGTACGAGACACTTGCTCCCTGTGTGGATGGCGAACAGGGCTGCAGGAAGGATGAGTCAGCTGACCAAGGCACCATGGTTCAGCAGGCCATTCAAGGGGAGGAAGTAAATAGGCAAGTTGTAGTTGTAGGGGATTCTATTATCAGAGGGATAGATAGTATCCTTTGTGAGCAGGATCGAGGGTCCCGCATGGTATGTTGCCTGCCCGGTGCTAGGGTGCGGGACATCTCTGACCGGCTTGAAAGGATATTGGAGAGGGAGGGGAAGGATCCAGTTGTTGTGGTCCATGTCGGTACCAATAACTTAGGCAAGTCTAGGAAAGAGGACCTGTTTAGAGATTATAAAGAGTTAGGATTCAAATTAAAAAACAGGTCCTCAAGGGTCATAATCTCCGGATTACTGCCCGAGCCACGTGCAAATTGGCATAGGGAGGCAAGAATAAGGGAAGTTAACACGTGGCTGAAAGAGTGGTGTGGGAAAGAGGGGTTCCTTTTCATGGGACACTGGCATCAGTTTTGGGACAGGGGGGACCTATACCATTGGGATGGTCTCCACCTGAACCGAGCTGGGACCAGTGTTCTGGCGAAAAGAGTAAATAGGGTGGTCAATAGGACTTTAAACTAGAGATTGGGGGGGAAGGGAAAGTCAGGGAACCAAGAGGTGAAGGGATCAGTGGGAAGTGTAGCTGCTTAGGATTACAAAAAATCACGAAAAGACAGAGCTCAGGAGAGGTTACGATAGTCCCCATCTCACAAAATATGACACAGTGTATGGAAAGGCTCAGTAAACCAAGGTCCACCACACTAAGAAAACAAAAAGGGACAGTCAATAGGGAATTAAAGGTGCTATATTTAAATGCCCGCAGTGTACGGAACAAGGTAGATGAGCTTGTGGCCCAGATTGTGACTGGCAGGTATGATGTGGTAGGCATCACAGAGACGTGGTTGCAGGGGGTTCAGGACTGGCAGTTAAACATCCAGGGATTTACAACCTATCGAAAAGACAGAGAGGTGGGTAGAGGGGGCGGGGTTGCCTTGTTAATTAGAAATGATATTAAATCAATAGCACTAAACGACATAGGGTCAGACGATGTGGAGTCTGTGTGGGTAGAGTTGAGGAACCACAAAGGCAAAAAAACCATAATGGGAGTTATGTACAGGCCTCCTGACAGTGGTCAGGACCAGGGGCATAAAATGCACCACGAAATAGAAAGGGCATGTCAGAAAGGCAAGGTCACAGTGATCATGGGGGACTTCAATATGCAGGTGGACTGGGTAAATAATGTTGCCAGTGGACCCAAAGAAAGGGAATTCATTGAATGTTTACAGGATGGCTTTTTGGAACAGCTTGTGATGGAGCCCACGAGGGAACAGGCTATTCTGGACTTAGTGTTATGTAATGAGCCAGAATTGATAAAAGACCTTAAAGTAAGGGAACACTTAGGAAGCAGTGATCATAATATGGTAGAATTCAGTCTGCAATTTGAAAGAAAGAAGGTAGAATCAGATGTAAAGGTTTTACAGTTAAATAAAGGTAATTACAGGCGCATGAGGGAGGAACTGACGAAAATCGACTGGAAGCAGAGCCTAGTGGGAAAGACAGTAGAACAGCAATGGCAGGAGTTTCTGGGAGTAATTGAGGACACAGTGCAGAGGTTCATCCCAAAGAAAAGAAAGGTTATCAGAGGGAGGATTAGGCAGCCATGGCTGACAAAGGAAGTCAGGGAATGCATCAAGGCAAAAGAGAGAGCCTATAATGTGGCAAAGAGTAGTGGGAAGTCAGAAGATTGGGAAGGCTACAAAAACAAACAGAGGATAACAAAGAGAGAAATAAGGAAGGAGAGGATCAAATATGAAGGTAGGCTAGCCAGTAACATTAGGAATGATAGTAAAAGTTTCTTTAAATACATTAAAAACAAACGGGAGGCAAAAGTAGACATTGGGCCGCTCCAAAATGACGCTGGTAATCTAGTGATGGGAGACAAGGAAATAGCTGAGGAACTTAATAAGTACTTTGCGTCAGTCTTCACAGTAGAAGACATGAGTAATATCCCAACAATTCAGGAAAGTCAGGGGGCAGAGTTGAATATGGTTGCCATCACAAAGGAGAAGGTGCTAGAGAAACTAAAAGGTCTGAAAATTGATAAATCTCCGGGCCCAGATGGGCTACATCCTAGAGTTCTAAAGGAGATAGCTGAAGAAATAGTGGAGGCGTTAGTTATGATCTTTCAAAAGTCACTGGAATCAGGGAAAGTCCCAGAGGATTGGAAAATCGCTGTTGTAACCCCCCTGTTCAAGAAGGGAACAAGAAAAAAGATGGAAAATTATAGGCCAATTAGCCTAACCTCGGTTGTTGGCAAAATTCTAGAATCCATCGTTAAGGATGAGATTTCTAAATTCTTGGAAGTGCAGGGTCGGATTAGGACAAGTCAGCATGGATTTAGTAAGGGGAGGTCGTGCCTGACAAACCTGTTAGAGTTCTTTGAAGAGATAACAAATAGGTTAGACCAAGGAGAGCCAATGGATGTTATCTATCTTGACTTCCAAAAGGCCTTTGACAAGGTGCCTCACGGGAGACTGCTGAGTAAAATAAGGGCCCATGGTATTCGAGGCAAGGTACTAACATGGATTGACGATTGGCTGTCAGAAAGAAGGCAGAGAGTTGGGATAAAAGGTTCTTTTTCGGAATGGCAACCGGTGACAAGTGGTGTCCCGCAGGGTTCAGTGTTGGGGCCACAGCTGTTCTCTTTATATATTAACGATCTAGATGACGGGACTGGGGGCATTCTGGCCAAGTTTGCCGATGATACAAAGATAGGTGGAGGGGCAGGTAGTATTGAGGAGGTGGGGAGGCTGCAGAAAGATTTAGACAGTTTAGGAGAATGGTCCAAGAAGTGGCTGATGAAATTCAACGTGGGCAAGTGCGAGGTCTTGCACTTTGGAAAAAAGAATAGAGGCATGGACTATTTTCTAAACGGTGACAAAATTCATAATGCTAAAGTGCAAAGGGACTTGGGAGTCCTAGTCCAGGATTCTCTAAAGGTAAACTTGCAGGTTGAGTCCGTAATTAAGAAAGCAAATGTAATGTTGTCATTTATCTCAAGAGGCTTGGAATATAAAAGCAGGGATGTACTTCTGAGGCTTTATAAAGCACTAGTTAGGCCCCATTTAGAATACTGTGAGCAATTTTGGGCCCCATACCTCAGGAAGGACATACTGGCACTGGAGCGGGTCCAGCGGAGATTCACACGGATGATCCCAGGAATGGTAGGCCTAACATACGATGAACGTCTGAGGATCGTGAGATTATATTCATTGGAGTTTAGGAGGTTGAGGGGAGATCTAATAGAAACTTACAAGATAATGAATGGCTTGGATAGGATGGACGTGGGGAAGTTGTTTCCATTAGCAGGGGAGACTAGGACGCGGGGGCACAGCCTTAGAATAAAAGGGAGTCACTTTAGAACAGAGATGAGGAGAAATTTCTTCAGCCAGAGAGTGGTAGGTCTGTGGAATTCATTGCCACAGAGGGCGGTGGAGGCCGGGACATTGAGTGTCTTTAAGACAGAAATTGATAAATTCTTGATTTCTCGAGGAATTAAGGGCTATGGGGAGAGAGCGGGTAAATGGAGTTGAAATCAACCATGATTGAATGGTGGAGTGGACTCGATGGGCCGAATGGCCTTACTTCCACTCCTATGTCTTATGGTCTTATGGTCTTATGTGGGCCCGGTGCAGCACCTTGAATTGGATGAGGCTAAGCCGCGCACACGAGGAGGAAGAATTTACCCTCTCCAGGGCATCAGCCCATGTCCCGTCTTCGATCTGTTCCCCCAGTTCCCCCTCCCACTTAGCTTTCAGCTCCTCTACTGACGCGTCCTCCGCCTCCTGCATAACCTTGTAGATATCAAATATCTTCCCCTCTCCGACCCAGACCCCCGAAAGCACCCTGTCACTCACCCCCCTCGCGGGAAGCGAAGGGAATCCCTCCACCTGCCGTCTAGCAAATGCCTTTACCTGCAGATACCTGAACATGTTTCCCGGGGGAAGCCCAAATTTCTCCTCCAACTCCCCCAGGCTCGCAAACCTCCCATCAATAAACAGGTCCCTCAGCTGTCTGATGCCCGCTCTGTGCCAACCCTGAAATCCCCCATCAATGTTCCCCGGGACGAACCTATGGTTCCCCCTTAACGGAGCCTCCATCGAGCCCCCCACTTCTCCCCTATGTCGCCTCCACTGCCCCCAAATCTTGAGAGTATCCGCCACCACCGGACTTGTGGTATACCTCGTAGGATGGTGCGGCCACGGCGCCGTTACCAGGGGCCCCAGGCTTGTATCTCCACAGGACGCCCTCTCCATCCGTTTCCATGCTGCCCCCTCCCCCTCCATTACCCACGTGCGCACCATCGACACATTGGCCGGCCAATAATATCCAGAGAGATTGGGTAACGCCAGCCCCCCCCCCCCCCCCCCCATCTCTACCCCGCTCCAAGAAGACCCTCTTCACCCTCGGGGTCCCATACGCCCAAACAAAGCTCATGATGCTGCTAGTCACCCTTCTAAAAAAGGCCCTAGGGATAAAGATTGGCAAACACTGAAAAAGGAACAAGAACCTCGGGAGAACCGTCATTTTGACAGACTGCACTCCACCCGCCAACGATAGCGGCACCATGTCCCACCTTTTAAATTCCTCCTCCATCTGCTCCACCAGCCTGGTAAAGTTAAGCTTATGGAGAGTCCCCCAACTCCTGGCCACATGCACCCCCAGGTATCTGAAACTCTTCACTGCCCTCTTAAATGGGAGTCTCCCAATTCCCTCCTCCTGATCACCCGGGTGTACTACAAATACCTCGCTCTTGCCTAATTTTAACTTATAGCCCGAGAAGCCCCCAAATTCCGCTAACAGCTCCATCACCCCCGGCATTCCCCCTTCTGGATCCGCCACATAAAACAGCAGGTCGTCCTACGATGTTCCTCCCCACCCCGCACCAGACCCCTCCATCTCCCTGACTCCCTCAACGCCATAGCCAAAGGTTCAATCACCAGTGCAAAGAGCAAGGGGGACAGGGGGCACCCCTGCCTGGTCCCACGGTAGAGCCTAAAGTACTCCGATCTCCTTCCATTGGTAACTACACTTTCCATCGGAGCCGCGTATAGCAGCCTCACCCATTTGATGAATCCCTCCCCGAATCCGAACCGCTCCAGCACCTCCCACAGGTACCCCCACTCAACTCTAATAAAACGCTTTCTCCGCATCCAGCGCCACCACTATCTCCGCCTCCCCCTCCACTGCCGGCATCATAATAACATTTAGCAGTCTCCGCACATTCGTGTTGAGCTGCCGTCCCTTGACAAATCCTGTCTGATCCTCGTGTATTACCCCTGGCACACAGGCCTCTATCCTGGTGGCCAGGATCTTCGCCAGCAACTTAGCGTCAACATTGAGGAGCGAGATAGGCCTATATGATCCACACTGCAAGGGGTCCTTATCCCGCTTCAGGATCAAAGAGATCAGTGCCCGCGACATCGTCGGGGGCAAAGCCCCCCACTCCCATGCCTCATTGAAGGCTCGCACCAACAGGGGCCCCACCAGATCCGCATACTTTTTATAAAATTCCACCGGGAACCCGTCCGGCCCCGGGGCCTTACCTGACTGCATTTGTCCAATCCCCCTGACTAGCTCCTCCAACTCTATCGGCGCCCCCAGCCCCTCTACCAGTTCCTCTTGAACCCTTGGGAAACATAGCCTGTTCATGAAGCTCTCCATCCCCCCTCTCCCCATCGGAGGTTCCGACCGGTACAGTTCCTCGTAGAAGTCCCTAAAGACCCCATTTACTTCTGTCCCCTTCTGCACTACATTCCCACCCCTATCCGTCACTCCACCAATTTCCCTAGCCGCATCTCGCCTGCGGAGCTGATGCGCCAACATCCTGCTCGCCTTCTCCCCATACTCATATACCATGCCCTGCGCCCTCCTCCACTGTGTCTCTGCCTTTCTGGTGGTCAACAAGTCAAATTTGGCCTGCAAACTACGCCGTTCCCCCAGCAACCCGTCCTCCGGTGCCTCCGCGTATCTCCTGTCCACATCCAGGAGCTCCCCCATCAGTCTCTCCCTCTCCTTCCTCTCCCTCCTTTCCCTATGGGCCCGGATGGAGATCAGCTCCCCCCGGATCACTGCTTTCAGAGCCTCCCAGACCATCCCCACCCGGACCTCCCCCATGTCGTTGGTATCAAGATACCCCTCAATACTTCCCCGGACCCTCCTACACACCTCATCAGCCAGCATCCCCACATCCAGGCGCCAGAGCGGGCGCTGGTCCCGCGCTTCCCCCATCTCCAGATCAACCCAGTGCGGAGCATGGTCTGAAATCGCTATGGCCGAATACTCGCCATCCTGCACCTTCGGGATCAATCCCCTGCTCAGGACGAAAAAATCTATTCGGGAATAGACCCTATGGACATGGGAGAAAAAGGAATACTCCCACGCTCTCGGCCTCCCAAACCTCCAGGGATCCACCCCTCCCATCTGGTCCATAAACCCCCTCAGCACTTTGGCCGCCGCCGGTCTCCTACCCATCCTTGAACTGGACCGGTCCAGTGGGGGATCCAGCACTGTGTTAAAGTCTCCCCCCATGATCAGGCCCCCTGCCTCCAGGTCCAGAATGCGGCCCAACAAGCGCCTCATGAAGCCGGCATCATCCCAATTCGGGGCATATACATTAACCATCACCACCTTCTCTCCCTGCAGCCTACCCTTCACCATAATATATCTGCCCTCCTTGTCCGACACCACCTCAGCCGCCTCGAACGCCACCCTCTTCCCCACCAGAATCACCACCCCCCGGTTCTTCGCGTCCAATCCAGAGTGAAAACCTGCCCCACCCACCCCTTCCTCAGATGAACCTGGTCCGCCACCTTCAAGTGGGTCTCCTGGAGCATAGCCACGTCCGCCTTCAGCCCCTTCAGATGAGAAAATACTCTAGTTCTCTTAACCGGCCCATTCAGCCCCCTCATGTTCCAGGTAATCAGCCCACACCAGCTCCTTCCTGGCCATTCCAGCAGCAACCCGGTATCCCCCCACCCCCCCAGGCTAGGACCCCTCCTAGCCGCGACGCACCTTCCATGGTACTTCCGTGAGTCAGCTGACTTCTGCTGACCCGGTAGCTCACGCCAAAACCCATCCCCTCCCGGCATGGGGTCATCCCCCTCTTGACACACCTCCTTGGCACCGCTTCAGCGCGGGAAAGAAAACCAGTAGAGGCCACGCCCCCACCTCCAGCTCCACCCCCCCGCGCGGGAAACCAGAGGAAAGCCCGCGCTTTCACACTGCCACACCCCACCCTTCTGACGCAGCTCCCCAAAATCCAGTTTCACCCCAACCCCCAGCCACGTACAGAAGAGAACATATAAAATACAAACCCCCAACGTTCCCCACATACCCCACACCCATACCCAACAGACAAAGCCACCCGGAAACAGAGCAAAAAGGAAACCAGCATAAAAAAAACACGTGTCAAAATTGAAGAACAGCAACAGCGAAAACAGCAACGGCCATAGTGTCCCCCCAGACCCTAGTTCGTGTCCAGCTTCTCCGCCTGTACAAAGGCCCACGCCTCCTCCGGGGACTCGAAGTAGTGGTGCCGGTCCTTATATGTCACCCACAGACGCGCAGGCTGCAGCATTCCAAATCTGACCTGCTTGGCGTGCAGAACCGCCTTCGTCCGGTTGAACCCGGCCCGCCGCTTTGCCACCTCCGCACTCCAGTCCTGGTAGATTCTCACTACCGAATTCTCCCACTTGCTGCTCCTCTCTTTCTTGGCCCAGCGCAGCACACACTCCCGGTCACTAAATCGATGGAACCGCACCAGCACCGCCCGCGGGGGTTCATTTGCCTTAGGCCTCCTGGCCAGCACTCTGTGAGCTCCCTCAAGCTCCAGGGGCAAATGGAAGGACCCCGCTCCCATCAACGAGCTCAACATCGTGGTCACGTACGACGGGAGATCCGACCCCTCCAGCCCCTTCGCCAGGCCCAGGATCCTCAAATTCTTTCGCCTCGTGCGAACGTCCAGCTCCTCCAAGCGGTCTTGCCACTTTTTGTGAAGTGCCTCGTGCAACTCCACTTTCCCCACAAGGACCACGGCCTCCTCCTCCCGCTCAGCGGCCTGCTGCTGCAACTCCCAAATGGACACCTCCTGGGCCGCCTGGGTCCCAAGCAGCTTGTTGGTAGTCGCATTCAGGGAGTCCAGCAACTCAGCCTTCAGCTCCGCAAAACAGCGCAGAAGAGAGGCTTGCTGCTCCTGCGCCCACTTCCACCAGTCCTCGGGTGTTTCGCCGGCCGCCATTTTGTCCTTCTTCCCCCGCTTTTCTTGGGGAGCTGCAGAGCTTTTTCCTTTGCCCCACTCCGGGTGAGCACCATAAAGTATGGGGAATGCTCCTCTAGACACCTTCCCCCACCGGGATTCGTCGAGACAGCGCCGTTTGGGGCCCTCAAATCGGCCCAAAAGTCCTTAAGTAGCGGGAGCTGCGGTGCGGCTTAGCTCCGCATAGCCGCAACCAGAAGTTTCCAAAGCCAATTTTCTGACCGCTCCACTCCTAGTCCAGGCCATCCACCGGTGGAGAATCTGAGAAGGAGTGTTCCCACACGGGGAAAAGTCCAAACAGCACCACTACGAGCCCTTAAAAGAGCCCCAAAGTCCGAAAATAGCGGGAGCCACTGAACGTGCGGCTTAGCTCCGCATCACCTCTACCGGAAGTCCGTCCCCGCTTCTTCAATGGCCTTGGTGAGATCTTTTCACAGTTCTTCCCTCTGCTGCTAGAATTCAGCTTTCATAAAGGCCCTCAAGTCAGCTTGAGGCCTCTAAGCTGGCCTTTCCCCCGCCTGCATGCTTGCAGAGGCTTTTGTCTGCTGCTGCTTCAGCCCAATCTTGCACTGTTTCTGAGGGTCTGATAACCAAGAAACATACTATTCCTGGGGGAAAGTACTCCTCGAACATTCACCTACGCCTTTTCATCGAAATTCCAACCCGTGCCGCCCAAAAAAGAGCTCTTTTCTGTAACCTTGGGCAGGAGCTGCCTCTGTGTGATCACTCACTCCATGATGCACACCGGAAGTCCCCCATGCAACTTGATTTTAATTAACAATTGATAATCTGAAGCCAGGTAATTTTAAATTAGGCATGCAGATTGTCCATTTCCCTTTCACCTACAGCACATGATCAGTTTTGTTCAGGCTTCTCCTTACTACTGCAGATGGATTGTATTTCAGATGAGGAATAACAGAAAATGCTGGAAAAACTCAGCAGGTTGGCAGTGTCTGTGGAGAGAGAAACAGAGTTAATGCTTTGAGTCCATACGACTCTTCTTCAGGGCTGAAGCAAGGTAGAAATATAATGGATTTTACACTGTGGAAGATGTAGAACAAAATAGGTCAGGGACAGATGGGAGCTCAGGACAGATTTGACAAAAATGTGATATAAGACAAGGAGTGTTAATGATAGTGTTAAAGGCTAAGGCAGCTACTAATAATAGCTTATAGATCAGGTAGGATGTGTTCATAACAGAGCAAGGATCAATGCTCTCCGAAAGCAAAACGCAAGAACAAGATACAGACTGGACCCTGTTTATTTTTGGGAGGGGGGGTGAATTGGGGAAAGGAAAAAAAAAGAGAAAAACGATCAAAACGGGACTTGCGGTGGCGCAGCATAAGTGGAAGATGCTCACAAGTTGGCTCCCGCTGGAGACCTGACTTTTTGTACCCTCTTTCCCAGCGTCACGGGTCTTTAACGTCTCGGAAAAATCCTGAAATTTGATTGTGTAGAGTTCTCTCTTCTCCGAGGTGCTCAAGGGAGGCAGAGCCAAAAAAGAATTAGTGCAAATTTTGTCGACTGACTCTGAAGCCTCTCAAGGAACTACAGGAGGCAAGATGGTGGAAGCAGCATCTTCCCCAACCACTCCACTAATGGCCAAAGCTCTCACCAAAATGTTGGTGATCGGCATGATAAACACAGACAAAACCTGCCTGTGGATCTTAAAAGATCAAATGAAGAGGCCTTGGCCGCCATTCGTTTGGTTCTTGAAATCACCAGCAAGACCGTTGGAAGCTCGTGGAGCCACAGCTAAGGACAAGAAGACAGCTTTTTCGATCCATAGTGATAAGATCACCTTCCTGGAGTCCGACCTTTTGCCAGAAGACAGTGAATTCATATGATGGGGTAACCAGAGGGGTTTGAGGACTGCACTGCTACTCAATATTTCTTGGGATGTTCCACAGGATGGCAGCTGAGGGTATACCAGGACATGAGTGCAGATATGGCTAAGAAAATAGCTTCTTTCAATAGTGAAAACCCATCGCACGCTTGGTCATCTCTCAACAATGGCTAAGAGACTGGACGAGGACCATAATTTGTTTTAAAGTTTTAAGATGGTGCGGAAAGATAGATTTGTTCCATGAATAATAATATTACAAATAGGGCTTGGTTATTTTATAAACAAACTTTATTAAAACAAAAGAAAATAAAATAATATTTAAACTTTTACTTCAGCTCTAACACTAACAGATGGCATGCGGTTTCTTAACGATAAAACACTCGTCCCAATTGAACATCACTTTAAATAACCATGGCGTTCTCATGTTGCTTACAGACAGGCCAAGGCAATACTTGCATTTAGGAAGCAATTTTCCTTCTGTTAGGGCCATTTGTTCAGAACCCTTTTTGAAAGCCTGCCTCAGTGGCACCTTTCATGACCTCGCTGGTCGATTTCTACAGTCTTCTGCTCTAACTGTACAAAACAGCATTTCTTCTCTCTCTCTCTCTAAGCTCCACCCAGCCCCTCAACAAAGATTATCCCCCGAGGTGGCCAGGCTCAAATCTATTATTGTTATCTTGGCTGTCTGATTAACCACTCCTATTTCTACAGAAGAACAGAGCTATGCTATTCATATGCAACTAACCTTCAATTGACAGACAAATAGGTCATCAGACTCTCTGATGGGCTGTGGTTGGTCAAACCAGGATGTCCCAAAGGACAATGGATCTTGAATGGACCATCCTAGTTAAACCAGGGCATCCTGTGTATTCCCAACAACGAGGTTAAGTCAGAATGGGGAAAGGTAACTCAGGCTGTGGAGTCAGGAGTGCAATGGAATACTCTCCACTTGCCTGGATGAGCATAGTTCCAACAACACTCAAAACACTCAACACAATCCAGGGCAAAGAAGCCCACTTGATTGCTCCCCCTTCCACAAACATTTTTTAGAAAGTAGGCAGAAAGCGGGTAATTATCGGCCAGTGAGCTTAACTTCTGTAGTAGGGTAGATGCTGGAATCTATCATCAAGGAAGAAATACCGACGCATCTGAAATGAAATGAAAATCGCTTATTGTCACGAGTAGGCTTCAATGAAGTTACTGTGAAAAGCCCCTAGTCGCCACATTCCGGCGCCTGTCCGGGGAGGCTGGTACAGGAATCGAACCGTGCTGCTGGCCTGCTTGGTCTGCTTTAAAAGCCAGCGATTTAGCCCAGCGAGCTAAACCAGCATCTGGATAGAAATTCTCCCATTGGGCAGACGCAGCATTGGTTCATAAAGGGCAGGTCGTGCCTAACTAATTTAGTGGAATTTTTTGAGGACATTACCAGTGCAGTAGATAACGGGGAGCCGATGGAGGTGGTATATCTGGATTTCCAGAAAGCCTTTGACAAGGTGCCACACAAAAGGTTGCTGCATAAGATAAAGATGCGTGGCATTAAGGGTAAAGTAGTAGCATGGATAGAGGATTGGTTAAGTAATAGAAAGCAAAGAGTGGGGATTAATGGGTGTTTCTCTGGTAGGCAATCGGTAGCTAGTGGTGTCCCTCAGGGATCAGTGTTGGACCCACAATTGTTCGCAATTTACATAGATGATTTGGAGTTGGGGACCGCGGGCAATGTGTCCAAGTTTGCAGACGACACTAAGATGAGTGGTAAAGCAAAAAGTGCAGAGGATATCGGAAGTCTGCAGAGGGATTTGGATAGGTTAAGTGAATGGGCCAGGGTCTGGCAGATGGAATACAATGTTGTCAAATGTGAGGTTATCCATTTTGGTAGGAATAACAGCAAACGGGATTATTATTTAAATTATAAAATATTAAAGCATGCTGCTGTGCAGAGAGACCTGGGTGTGCTAGTGCATGAGTCGCAAAAAAGTTGGTTTATAGGCGCAACAGGTGATTAAGAAGGCAAATGGAATTTTGTCCTTCATTGCTAGAAGGATGGAGTTTAAGACTAGGGAGGTTATGCTGCAATTGTATAAAGTGTTAGTGAGGCCATACCTGGAGTATTGTGTTCAGGTTTGGTCTCCTTACCTGAGAAAGGACGTACTGGCGCTGGAGAGGTTGAGTAGACTGGTAATTTACTCGTTGGAATTTAGAAGGATGAGGGGGGGGGATCTTATAGAAACCTATTAAAACCTATAAAATTATGAAGGAAATAGATAGGATAGATGCAGGCAGGTTGTTTTCACAGGTGGGTGAAAGCAGAACTAGGGGGCATAGCCTCAAAATAAGGGGAAGTAGATTTAGGACTGAGTTTAGGAGGAAATTCTTCACCCAAAGGGTTGTGAATCTATGGACTTCCTTGCAGTTGAGGCTCCTTCATTAAATGTTTTTAAGATAAAGATAGATAGTTTTTTTAAGAATAAAGGGATTAAGGGTTATGATGTTCATGCCGGAAAGTGGAGCCGAGTCCACAAAAGATCAGCCATGATCTCATTGAATGGCTCGAGGGGCCAGATGGCCTACTCCTGCTCCTCGTTCTTATGTTCTTATTCAAACCCTCTGCCACCGACAGACCGTGGCAGCCATGTGTCCCATCTACAGGAGGCACTGCAGGAACTCACCAAGGTTCCTTAGACAGCACCTTCCAAGCCCACGACCACTGCCATCTAAAAGGACCAGAACAGCAGATACCCGAGAACCCAACCACCTGGAGGTTACCCTCCAAGTCACTCACCACCCTGACTCAGAAATATATCGCCATTCCTTCATTGTCACTGGGGCAACATCCTGGAATTTCCTCTCTAACAGCACACTAGGTGTACCTACACCTCAAGGACTGCAGAGGTTCAAGAAGACAACGCACCACCACCTTCTGAAGGGCATGCAGGGTAGCATGGTGGTTAGCATAAATGCTTCACAGCTCCAGGGTCCCAGGTTCGATTCCCGGCTGGGTCACTGTCTGTGTGGAGTCTGCACGTCCTCCCCCTGTGTGCGTGGGTTTCCTCCGGGTGCTCCGGTTTCCTCCCACCGTCCAAAGATGTGCGGGTTAGGTGGATTGGCCATGCTAAATTGCCCGTAGTGTCCTAATAAAAGTAAGGTTAAGGGGGAGGTTGGGTTATGGGTATAGGGTGGATACGTGGGTTTGAGTGGGGTGATCATGGCTCGGCACAACATTGAGGGCCGAAGGGCCTGTTCTGTGCTGTACTGTTCTATGTTCTATGTTCTAAATGCTGGCTTAACCATCAACACGTAAATGTATTTTTTTTTAACTCTTGACTGCTGCCAACAGTCTTTTCCCTCAGTCTGTTTAACCTCCAAAATGCTTTCTACGTCTTGTACCCCATTTCCTAATATCTCCTTATCATGACACTGTACAAGAATTGAGTCAAGTTCAGGGTGATCTATCCAGCTTGCCTTCGAGTAAGGGTCCAAAGAAAAGACTACTTTTTTGACTCACTGGGAGGTGCTGACTCGTTTGTCTAAAGGCACACATCGTGCGCTGTTTAATTAGCTATATGGCTCTGTGCCCGGGCACTTGGTATTTAATTTATTTTCATGTTCATTGTTTCGGTGTATTTGTAATGCCCTTAGCTATGTTTTGAGAGTTTAGTACTTCATCAATTGCATAATGATGACACTGAATACCTTCAACACCTTCTCTGGCTTTAAATTACATTTTGGTAGGAGTTAATGTTTTCCGGTCAGTCCCCCGGAAGACGAGCACATTTAGAGAGGCATGAGCCTCTCTAGTACAAATTTCCATTACTTGAGAGTCAGGGTGGCCCGCGATTGGGCCTCACTTTACAAATTGAATTATTCAAGCCTGATCAATAATGTCAAAATGCACTACAGAGGTAGAATAACCTTCCTCCATTGTTGTCGGACAGGATTCAAACAATTTTTTAAAAAGGAACATACACCCTAGGTTTTTATTTCTCTTTCAATGCCTCCCCATTTTTCCTGCCCTAATCCTTTCTTATTAAGATTAATGATATCAGGGCAGCATATAGAGTTTGCACATTCTCTCCATGTCTGCGTGGATCTCACTCCCACAACCCAAAGATGTGCAGGGTATGTGGATTGGCCATGCTCAATTGGAAAAAAAAAGAATTGGGCAGACTAAATTTTTTTTCAAATTTTAATGATATCTGCTTTTATTTGGGGAGGTAAGAATCCCAGAATCCACAGTGAAGAGACCTGAGCACTTTGGTGACCTGTTGATGGAGAGGAGGTTTCCCAATTTTAGAGAGTGAGCAGACAAATTTCAGCTACCCAACTCCAGTCTTTTTTACTGCTTGAAAATTTTGTGATTTCTCTTGTACAGCTTTCCTTTCCTCTGGTCTCACCTGAAGCAAAGAAGGCGCTTGATGAATTGCACGCCACTATAAATAACAACAAAACAGAATACTGAGGACTTGTTCATCGTGGTCGGAGACTTCAAGCAGGCCAACCTCAAGAATGTCCAGACAAATTCCACCAACACTTTCCCACCAGGGGTGCCAACATCCTCGAACACTGCTACACAAAAATCAAGAATGCCTATCAATCCATCCCTCGGCCACATTTCGGAAAATCGGACCAGAAGACGGTGCTACATCTCCCGATATACAAGCAGAAACTTCAGTGGGAGAATCCGGTTAAGAACGTCATGCAGTGCTGGTCCAAGGCAACAGAAGAGCTCCTACTTGACTGCTGGGAGTCAGTGGACTGGTCCATATTTAAGAACTCAGCAACCAACCTAAACAAGTATGCCACCACCGTCACTGACTTAATCAGCAAGCGTGTAGAAGACTGCATGCCAGAGAAGGTAGTACGTATGTTCTCCAATCAGAAACCGTGGTTTAATCAGGAGATTCACTCCCTACTGAAGGAAAGGTCTGAGGCGTTCAAGACAGGCGACCGTGACCTAGACAAGAATTCCAGGTACGACCTCCGCAAAGTCATCAGGGATGCCAAGCGACAATATCAGACTAAGCGAGAGTCAATTGTGGCAAGGCTTAAACACCATGATGGGTTACAAAGCAAAGCCAAGTAGAATCTCATGCAGCAGCGCACCCCTCCCCAATGAAATCAAACCATTCTATGCTCAGTTTGAGCAAGAAACCATCAAACCGTTGTCAACTGCCCCAGCTGTTATTTTCCCACGTATTGACTGAAGGATGAATGAACAGGAAGAAGCACCCTGGGTGCTTAATTGACCCAGGGATGAGCTGCCGTCCACATACCCACTCCATTACCAGGAGCGCCTACTCAGCTTCCATAATCGCTCAACTTCATCTCTGCCTCGTCCCCTACCAAAACCTGCACCTATATCTTTGTTAAACTTCTGGCCTCCCATCTTCCACAAGGGAGCGTCACGGTGGCTAGCACTGCTGCCTCACAGCACCAGGGACCTGGATTTAATTCTGGCCTTGGGTGGCTGCGTAGAGCTTGCAGCATCTCCCCGTATCTACATGGGTTCAGAATTTAGATTTGTCACGTGGACCTAGGTACAGTGGAAAGTACTGTTCTGCATACAGTTCAGGCAGATCACTGCATCAATCAAAACCATAGGACATACCATAGGTACACAATGGAAATACATCGACAGAGACATCGGGTGAAGCATCAGGAGTGTTATGCTACAACAGTAGAGAAGATGCGTAGAGAGATCAGTTCAGTCCATAAGAGGGTCATTCAGGAGTCTGGTAACAGCAGAAAAGAGGCTGTTTTTGAACCTGTCAGTGAGTGTTCTCAGGCGTTTGTATCTTCTGCCCGATGGAAGAGGTTAGAAGAGAGAACCAGCAAACGTGTAGATGAAGTTGAAGCCGAATTTTGCCTCACAGTTGTATGTGTATAGGGGATATAGTAGGGGTCCAGGTATACAGCCTTGTGTGGCCCGGTATCGAGGACAATCGTGGAGGAGGTGTCGTTGTTTATCCTTAGTGATTGTGGTTTATGGGTCAGGAAGTCGAGGATCCAGTTGCAGAGGGAGGAGCCAAGTCCTAGGGTTTGGAATTTGGATATGAGCTTAGCTAGGATTATGGTGTGATGGTGGAGCTGCAGTCAATGAAGAGGAGTCTGACGTCGGAGTCCCTGTTGTCGAGATGCTCCAGGATTGCGTGTCGGGCCAGGGAACTATGGACCGGTTGTGGCGTTATGTGAATTGCAATGGATCAAGGCAGTCTGGAAGTATGGAATTGATGTGTCTCAGGACCAACCTCTCGAAGCACTTCATAATGATAGACGTCAAGGCCACCAGACGGTAGTTTTTGAAGCACCCTGCCTGGTTCTTCTTTGGCACCAATATGATAGTGATCTTCTTGAAGCCAGTGGGAACCTCAGAATGGAGTAGGGAGAGGTTGAAGATGTCCTCGAACACATCCGCCAGTTCATGCACACAGGATCTGAAGCATGACCAGGGACTCAGTCAGGACCCGTTGCTTTCTATGGGCTCATTTTCAAGAAGGCCGATCTGGCTTTGGAGGCCGTGACGGTAGATATGGTATCCGAGGCTACTGGGGCAGTTGACAACAGTATAAAATGCATTGAGTTAATCTGTGACTCTAGCAGAGTCTGGTAATGTCTCTTGGTGTCCCTGATGTCTTGCAGAGGTCGTCGCTAGATTTCTTGTATAGGTCAGGGTTTCCTCCAGGTGCTCAGGTGTCCTCCCAGTCCAAAAATGTGCAGGTTAGATGGCTTGGCCATGCTAAATTGCCCTTAGTGCTCAAAAATGTGCAGGTTAAGGTGGGGTTACGGGGCTGCATGTGATAAGGCGGAGCAGTAGGCCTAGGTAGGGTGCTCTTTCGGAGAGTCTGTACAGACTCGATGGATCAAATGGCCTCCTTCTGTGCTGTCGGAATTCTATGGAAGTTTAAGCTCATTCAAAACTCTACTGCCCATAGCTTAATTCGCAGCAAGTCTAGTTCATCCAACACCCTGTATATTCCAGTCCCAAGGAGATAAAGGTGAATAGTCCATTAAAATAATACTATATGTACCTTTCCATTAACTTTAGTGATTTCTGTGCATGGACCACATTACTGCTCAACCACAGATTTCAACTCAATTTAAATAATACTCTGATCTATTTTTCCTAGGTCCAAGAGGATGGTACTGTACTTCCCCAGAGTGATCAATACTGTGCCTGATGGCATCTATCAATGTCCCCATGTAACTTTCCGCTCCCATCTTACTTACTTACTGAGCCCTTAACTTAAGTGCTGTCAACATATGTTCTAGTTGTTCATTCAGGTTGCTATCAATACAGGTTGAGAATCCATTATCCGAAATTTCAAAAACTGAAAAATTCCAAAATCCACACTCTTTGAGCGTGTCGCACATGCACAGTTCCCAACGCATACCGCACATGCGCCGTTCCTAACGCATGCAAGCACAGTTCCCAACTAGCGCCTCACCTGCGCAGTATATTCCAAAATCCAAAGAATTCCAAAATCCTATCCACACTCATCCCCAAGCATTTCGGATAAGGGATTTTCAACCTGTATAGCTGAGTACCCCCCTGCAGATGCCAGAGGGACGTTATTCATCACACCGGCCAACTGGAGTAATTAGCCATTGTTCAGACTATCTCCTACCCACAGACTAATTCACTGCCTGTGCTACTGGATTGTACAGACTGCCTGAAAAACCACCACTTCCCCTCCCAATTTGTTCACAAGTTTCCAAACTCTCCAGCCTGAAATGTTACCAAATAACTCGCATCAATTTCTTGCCATCAACTTTCAGTTGATAATATGCCAGGCTTCGCCTCATTAACTGCTCTATCACCACCTGCCACAAACTGAAACAAACCAGTTACATAGATGGTTATTCAACAAAACCTGTTATAAATAAACATAATATTTCAACGCAATCACATCAATACCAGAATTTGAAAATATTAATATTTATCCTTCTTTCCATAAGGTTTTCTGATGAATTCTATTTATATATAAATGTAATTATTTTACAGATTTAATAAAACTAGACTATCTAGCTACAGTACAAATATTAGGCTCCCAGATGCAACAGTAACAGCTAATTATGCAACTATTAGTGCAAATCTCCCCTTCTAGCAACAAAAAAATCATGTTTGGTCATTATTTATCCTGTGTTTCATTCTGGACATAGAATGGTTTAGCTCAGTTGGCTGTATAGCTGGTTTGTGATGCAGAGCGAGACCAACAGCGTGGGTTCCATTCCGTACAGGCCGAGATTATTCACGAAGGATGCCTTTCTCAACCTTTCCCCTCACTGGAGGAATGGTGACCCTCAAGTTAAATCATCACCAATCATCTCCCCCTCACAGGGAAAGCAGCCTATGGTCAACTGGGACTACAGTGACTTGTACAGGGATCTGTGCTTGGGCCTCTGTTGTTTGTAGTGTACATAAACGATTTGGAGGAAAATGTAGCTGGTCTGATTGGTAAGTTCGCGGATGACACCAATGTTGGTGGAGTATCAGATGGTGTTGAGGATTGTCAGAAGATACAGCAGGACATAGATAGGTTGGGGACTTGGGCAGAAAAATTGCAAATGGAGTTTAATCCGGACAAATGTGAGGTAATGCATTTTGGTTGGTCTAACAATGGGGAAATATATCGTAAATGGCAAACTCTATGGAATATAGAAAGTCAGAGAGATCTGGGCTTACAGGTCCACAGATCTTTGAAGGTGGTAACACACGTGGACAAGGTAGTCAAGAAAGCATATGGAATGCTTGCCTTCATTGGACGGGGCATCGAGTACAAAAACTGGCAAGTCATGCTACAGTTGTATGGAACCTTGGTACGGCTGCACTTGGAATATTGCACACAATTCTGGTCGCCACACTACCAGAAGGACGTGGAGGCTTTGGAGAGGGTGCAGAGGAGGTTTAACAGGATGTTGCCTGGTCTGGAGGGTGCCAGCTATGTGGAGACGCTGAATAGACTCGGATTATTTTCATTAGAAAGATGGAGGTTGAGGGGTGACCTGACAGAGGTCTACAAGATTATGAGGGGCATGGAAAGAGTAGATGAGCAGGCACTCTTTCCCAGGGTGGAGAGACCAGTCACCAGGAACCATAGGTTTAAGGTCCGTGGGGCAAAGTTTAGAGGAGATGTGCGAGGTAGATTTTTTATGCAGAGGGTGGCGAGTGCCTGGAAATCATTGCCAGGGGAGGTTGTGGAAGCAGATACATTAACGGTGTTCAAAAGGCACTTTGACAAACACATGGATAGGATGGGTATAGAGGGATACAGCACAAGGATGTGCTGAGGGTTTTGGCAGAGGTTGGTGTCATGGCCGGTGCGGGATTGGAGGGCCGAAGGACCTGTTCCTGTGCTGTATTATTCTTTGTTCTTTACTTACTAGTTCCAAAAACAATGAAAAGAAATAAAATCAAAAAATGCTGATGTAAGATCGGCAACCTGAAACATCAACTCTGCAGCTCCCACTCCACAAATGCTGCTTGACCAGCTGAATATCTATCTCTCATTTGGTGTTATTATTTCAGATTTGGGAGTATTATTAGCATTTTGGTTTTCTATTGGCTATGCTTGTGTTGTGCAGGTTGCAGTTTTATATGATACTCCTGCACCATCTAGTGGCAAACATGCACCTATACATACAATGCGAGAAAAGCACTTGCAAAGAGAAAACTGGGTTGGTATTTTGTTTAGGCCCAGTGACACTCAGCAAGAGATATTGCTTAACAATCAGAAGTAGAAGCAAAGACCAATTATATTTTGCCCCACCACAGGGGCCCCAAGGTCAGTTTAGTTTGATCTCATCCAACAGGATTTTACTGCACAGTCCCAATGCAGACAGTGAGCACATGGCAAGCGAATGCAATTTGCTTGCCAGATATATTTGTCAGTTTAGATGAATCTTGATAATTTTATGATCGTAGTTCTACAACTTGTTACTGAAATCAGCCTTAATCCTGAAGTATCAAATGAGCAATCCCTCTCCTTTTCCATGGGTAAGGAATGGCCTGACGGATACATAAAAGTGTCATAAGCCAGAGCATGAATATAAACGTGTAACAATCAAAAATCAGTAATTAAGTTAGGAAAATTACAAACAAATACTTTTGGTGTGCTTAGGCTTCAGAAAAGATAGCCTTGGAAAATCTGATTTCTGATAAATGATCAGACATTTTCGCAGGTATCACTGCATGATATGACATTAAACTACCTGCAGAAAACACACTTCAACAGCTTGTCCACTTCTTCAGATGTCAATTCTGCAGATGACACTAAGTTGGGTGGGAGGGTGAGCTGTGAAAAGGATGCAGAGATCCTTCAGTGTGATTTGGACGAGTGAATGGGTAAATGAATGCAAGATATAGTATAATTTGGAGAAATGCAAGGTTATCCACTTTGGTAGCAAAAACGGGAAGGCAGACTAATCTGAACTGCCATAAATTAGGAGGGGAATGTGCAACGAGACCTGGGAGTCCTTGTACAGCAGTCACTGAAGGTAAGTATGCAGGTACAGCAGGTGATAAGGAAGACAAATGGTATACTGGCCTTCATAGTCAGAGGATTTCAGTACAGGAGCAGAGATGTCTTACTACAATTATACAGGGCCTCGGTGAGACCACACCTGGAATCTTGTGTTCTTGCTCTACAGGAAGTGCAGCAAAGGTTTACCAAACTGATTCCTGTGGTGGCGGGACTGATGTACGAGAAGATATTGAATCGGTTAGGATTGTATTCGCTGGAGTTCAGAAGTCTGAGGTGGGATCTCATAGAAACCTATAGAATTCTCACAGGATTAGACAGGGTAGATGCAGGAAGGATGTTCCCGATGGTGGGTGTGTCCAGAAACAGGAGCCTCAGTCTGGGGATACGGGGAGGATCATTTAGGACAGAGATGAGAAATTTCTTCATCCAGAGTGTGCTCGGCCTGTGGAATTTGTTCCACAGGAAATAGTTGAGGCCAAAACATTGCATATTTTCAAGAAAGAGATGAAAAATAAAATGAAAATCGCTTATTGTCACTAGTAGGCTTCAAATGAAGTTACTGTGAAAAGCCCCTAGTCGCCACATTGCGGCGCCTGTCCGGGGAGGCTGGTACGGGAAGGCTGGTCCAGTACGGGTACTGGACTCTGGGGTGGTCCCGGTGGATTGGAAATTAACAAACGTGACACCACTGTTTAAAAAAGGAGGTAGGCAGAGAGCGGGTAATTATAGGCCAGTGAGCTTAACTTCGGTAGTAGGGAAGATGCTGGAATCTATCATCAAGGAAGAAATAGCGAGGCATCTGGATAGAAATTGTCCCATTGGGCAGATAGGTATAGCACTTAGGGCTGTTATGGGAGCGGAGTTTTCAGAACCCCAAAATGTATCATCGAGTTCAACCAACCTCGCCCTTTAATGTATTGTTGCTTTTGAAGCACACGGTGTGGTATTGCAATTATGGACACGTGGGTTTTTAAACACAAAACACTGTTTATTCCATGAATTCAACTTAACCTTTTTAAAAAGGGTGGCTAAGGTAAACATTAGTCCTTTAGAGGATGAGAAGGGAGTTTTAATAATGGGAGATGAGGAAATGGCTGAGGAACTGAACAGGTTTTTTGGGTCGGTCTTCACAGTGGAAGACACAAATAACATGCCAGTGACTGATAGAAATGAGGCTATGACATGTGAGGACCTTGAGAGGATTGTTATCACTAAGGAGGTAGTGATGGGCAAGCTAACGGGGCTAAAGGTAGACAAGTCTCCTGGCCCTGATGGACTGCACCCCAGAGTGCTGAAAGAGATGGCTAGGGAAATTGCAAATGCACTAGTAATAATTTACCAAAATTCACTAGACTCTGGGGTGGTCCCGGTGGATTGGAAATTAGCAAACGTGACACCACTGTGTAAAAAAGGAGGTAGGCAGAGAGCGGGTAATTATAGGCCAGTGAGTTTAACTTCGGTAGTAGGAAAGATGCTGGAATCTATCATCAAGGATGAAATAGCGAGGCATCTGGATAGAAATTGTCCCATTGGGCAGACGCAGCATGGGTCATAAAGGGCAGGTCGTGCCTAACTAGTTTTAGTGGAATTTTTTGAGGACATTACCAGTGCAGTAGATAACGGGGAGCCAATGGATGTGGTATATCTGGATTTCCAGAAAGCCTTTGACAAGGTGCCACACAAAAGGTTGCTGCATCAAATAAAGATGCATGGCATTAAGGGTAAAGTAGTAGCATGGATAGAGGATTGGTTAATTAATAGAAAGCAAAGAGTGGGGATTAATGGATGTTTCTCTGGTTGGCAATCAGTAGCTAGTGGTGTCCCTCAGGGATCAGTGTTGGGCCCACAATTGTTCACAATTTACATAGATGATTTGGAGTTGGGGACCAAGGGCAATGTGTCCAAGTTTGCAGCTGACACTAAGTTGAGTGGTAAAGCGAAAAGTGCAGACCGGAAGTCTGCAGAGGGATTTGGATAGGTTAAGTGAATGGGCTAGGGTCTGGCAGATGGAATACAATGTTGACAAATGTGAGGTTATCCATTTTGGTAGGAATAACAGCAAACGGGATTATTATTTAAATGATAAAATATTAAAGCATGTTGCTGTGCAGAGAAACCTGAGTGTGCTAGCGCATGAGTCACAGATGCAGGTGCAACAGGTGATTAAGAAGGCGAATGGAATTTTGTCCTTCATTGCTAGAGGGATGGGGTTTAAGACGAGGAAGGTTATGCTGCAATTGTATAAGGTATTAGTGAGGCCACACCTGGAGTACTGTGTTCAGTTTTGGTCTCCATACTTGAGAAAGGACGTACTGGCACTGGAGGGTGTGCAGAGGAGATTCACTAGGTTAATCCCAGAGCTGAAGGGGTTGGATTAAGAGGAGAGGTTGAGTAGACTGGGACTGTACTCGTTGGAATTTAGAAGGATGAGGGGGGATCTTATAGAAACATATAAAATTATGAAGGGAATAGATAGGATAGATGCGGACAGGTTGTTTCCACTGGCAGGTGAAAGCAGAACTAGGGGGCATAGCCTCAAAATAAGGGGAAGTAGATTTAGGACTGAGTTTAGGAGGAACTTCTTCACCCAAAGGGTTGTGAATCTATGGAATTCCTTGCCCAATGAAGCAGTTGAGGCTCCTTCATTAAATGTTTTTAAGGTAAAGATAGGTAGTTTTTTGAAGAATAAAGGGATTAAGGGTTATGGTGTTCGGGCCGGAAAGTGGAGCTGAGTCACAAAAGATCAGCCATGATCTCACTGAATGGCGGAGCAGGCTCGAGGTGTCAGATGGCCTACTCCTGCTCCTAGTTCTTATGTTCTTAAATAAACATTGGATCACTTAACACCCCCTTACTTCAAAGATAACCCTGAAAATAATACAACACTAAATAATCCCTCAAAATGTTCCTTCAAACCTCCAAAAGACTTAACACCTTTAAACAGAAACACATCAGGTTAAAAACATTACTATTATGAGTTTAAATCACCCAAACGATTCAGAGATAGTCTTTCATGGCAGAGATCACCGCAGATCCAGCTCACTGCAAACACAGACACACCCAAGCTCTTTTCCTCAAAACTGAAACCAAAACACTGCAAAATGGCTGAGCTAAATACCCAGCTCCACCCACACTCTGACATCACTTCAGTAATATGAGCTGCTCCATTTCTTAAAGGTACACTGCTTAAACATCCATTTCTTAAGGGTACTCTCACATGACACCTCCCCCCAAGAAAAAATAAATAAACCATCAACTCCAAGATGGTTCCATTTTTCACTTTTGCACCATCCACTAAGAAATGTACACAGTAAATATACTTTTTCGTTTCACAAAAAAAAACACACGCAAACAGGCATAATGATAAAGTCCATCTTTTCCTTTCTTCTTCCCCCAACCGAAATCCTTCTCGATTGACAGTCTCTTTGAACAAGAAAGTCAATGCACGATCCATCCATTCCTCTACGCCTCAGCAATTCTCTTTACAGTTAGATACTTCAGTTCAATCTGATCACAGAGTCCCGCAATTCTCCAATACAGGAGCATCGGTTATCACAGCTTTCAGGCAGTCACATGCCTGTTGAAAGTCCGTTGTCCATTGAAATTTTTAACTTTTCTTTAGCAAGTCCATCAGTGGAGTAATCATGCCACAAAACTTTTGCACAAAGGTTCGATCAAATCCATTCATACTAAGAAATTGCATTATTTCCCTTCGTCTTGAGGGTATCGGAAACTCCTCAAGGGAAGTAATTCGGGCTTCTCCAAATTCACTTTTGGCTATGTTCATCACCAAACCCACCTCCTGAAGTCGATAGAATAACTCCATACGATGTTGTAAATGTTCTTTCCACGTCTGGATGTTGAAAATGAAAGCAGATTGTCCCACTTTCTCAATGCAATCCTTCAAACGTGGGATAGGGTAAGAGTCCGTTCTTGTAACTGCATTCACCTTTTGATAGTCCACACCCAACCGTTGGGTACCGTCTGGTTTAGGTACCATCACTATGGGTGAGCTCCATTGGCTGCAACCCACTTCAATTATGCCATTTTTCAGCATACTCTCAATCTCTCTGTTAACCTGTGCCAATTTTAAAGGGTTAAGTCTATATGGATGTTGTTTGATAGGAACAGCATTTCTCACATCTACATCATGTATAGCCATTTTAGTACTTCCCAATTTATCTCTACAAACTTGCCCACGTGATATCAATTACTCTTTCAGGTCAGTTCGTTTTTCCTCTGGAAGATAACTTAACAATTCATCCCAATTTTTAAGAACATCCTCATTTCCCAATTTAATTTGAGGTATGTCAAATTCACAGTCATCTGGATTTGGTTCGTTTTGAGTTAGAATCATTAAAACTTCCTTTTTCTTTCCTCCCCTTTCAAAGTACCTTTTAAGCTTATTCACATGACACACTCGGTGAGTCTTCCTTCTGTCTGGTGTTTTTACCACATAATTCACCTCACTTAATTTCCTTTCAATCTGATACGGTCCACAAAACCTAGCTTTTAAAGGCTCACCTACCACTGGTAACATTAAAACTTTATCCCCACTGGCAAAACTACGAACTTTGGATTTCTTGTCCGCTACCCATTTGATCACATTTTGTGCAACTTTCAAATGTTGTCCAGCCAATTCACCTGCTCTATTTAATCGTTCCCTAAAATTTGACACGTAATCCAATTGTGTAATTTCCGATTTCTCACTCACCAATTTTTCCTTAATCAATTTAAGTGTCCTCTACCTCATGACCAAAAATTAGTTCAAAAGGACTGAATTTAGTTGACTCATTAGGTGCATCCCTAATTGCAAACAATACGAATGGAACTCCTTTATCCCAATCCTCTGGATAATCTTGACAATCCGCCCTCAACATTGTCTTTAATGTCTGATGCCACCTTTCTAACGCTCCCTGCGATTCTGGATGATACGCAGTTGATTTAAATTGTTTTATTCCTATGCTATCCTTAACTTCTTTGAATAACTTTGAAGTAAAATTTGATCCTTGATCCGATTGAATTTCTGTGGGTAGTTCATATCGAGTAAAGAATTTAAGTAACTCCTCCACAATCCTTTTAGCTGTAATATTACGTACTGGAATGGCCTCTGGAAACCTGGTAGACACATCCATTATGGTCAAAAGATATTGATTCCCACTTTTTGTTTTAGGAAGCGGTCCTACACAATCGATTAGGACCCTCGTAAAAGGTTCCTCAAATGCTGGAATGTGTTTTTTTTAAATAATTTTTATTGAAAAATGTTGTATTTATACAACAACAACGAACCGTAATAAAATACCAACAATAACAATAATGCCCGGATGGATATCAGCTCCCCACGAATCACTGCCTTCAGGGCTTCCCAGACCATCCCCACCTGGACCTCCCCCGTATCATTCACCTCGAGGTACCCCTCAATACTTGCCCGGACCCTCCTACACACCTCCTCCTCCGCCAGCAACCCCACATCCAACCGCCACAACGGGCACTGGTCCCGCACCTCCCCCATCTCCAACTCCATCCAATGCGGAGCGTGGTCGGAGATTGCAATGGCCGAATATTTGGCCTCCTCCACTCTCGGAATCAGTCCCCTATTCACCACGAAGAAGTCTATCCGAGAATAAACCCTATGTACGTGGGAGAAGAAAGAGTACTCCCGTGCCCTCGGCCTCACAAACCTCCATGGATCCACCCCTCCCATCTGGTCCATAAACCCTCTCAGTACCTTGGCCGTCGCCGGCCTCCTACCCGTCCTTGAACTGGACCGATATAGTGAAGGATCCAACAACGTATTGAAGTCCCCTCCCATAATCAGACCTCCCGCCTCTAGATCCGGGACCCGGCCCAGCATACACCTCATAAAGCCCGCATTGTCCCAATTTGGGGCATACACACTAGCAAGTACCACCTTCTCTCCATGTAGCCTGCCCTCAACCATAACATACCTACCCCCCTTATCCGCCACCACCTCAGATGCCTCAAACGACACATTTTTCCCCACCAGAATCGCCACTCCCCGGTTCTTCACATCCAACCCAGAGTGAAAAACCTGCCCCACCCACCCCTTCTCAGACGGACCTGGTCCGCCACCTTCAGGTGGGTCTCCTGAAGCATTGCCACATCTGCCTTTAGCCCCCTCAGATGAGCAAGTACCCTCGACCGCTTCACCGGCCCATTCAATCCTCTCGCATTCCAGGTGACCAACCGGATCAGAGGGCGTCCCGCCCCCCTCCCCCGTTGACTATCCATAGCCCGTGTACTGCCCGCCCCAGGCCAGCACCCCCTGCCCGACTCAGTCCCCACAGCGACAACACCTCACCTCTGTCCCCCCGGCCCACACCAGCTCATTCCTGACCCTGCCAGCAGCAACCCGGTACTCCCCTTTCCCCCCCTCCCTCCCTCCCCAGGCCCTCCTAGCCGCGAACCGTCCTCCATTGTACTTCCGTGTGTCAGCTAACTTCTGCTGACCCCGGAAACTCCCGCCAAAAACACGACCCCTCCCAAAGTGGGATCATCCCCCATCCTGTCCCTCCTCCAGGCACCGCTCCAGCGTGGGGAAGAACCAGTTACGCCCCCCCCTCCCGTCATCGTCTCCACCTCCCTGCCCCGCAACGTGGGAAACCAGAGGAAAGCCCGCGCTTTTGCACTGCCCCACCACACCCTTCTGACGCAGCTCCCAAATATCAGCCCCACTCCATACCCCCAACCCGATATAGAATACAACAAACCCCCCCAACCCTCCCCGCAAGATACAAAACTCAAACAATGCCCCCCAACAAAAAACAGAACAACACCCCAATAAATAACCATATCAAAATTACAAAAGTACAGAAAAAGAGAACACAGCAACAGCAGAAACCAGCAATAAAGCATTACAACCGACCCCGCAACCCCCAACCACTAGTTTGAGTCCAGTTTCTCCGTTCGCACGAAGGCCCACGTCTCCTCCGGGGAATCAAAATAATAATGCAGGTCCAAATAAGTTACCCACAGGCGCGCAGGCTGCAACATTCCAAACTTTATCTTCTTGTAGAGCACCTCTTTCGTCCGATTAAACCCGGACCGCCGCTTAGCCACCTCCGCACTCCAATCCTGGTAGATCCGTACTACCCCATTCTCCCAATTGCTGCTCTTCACCTTCTTGGCCCAGCGCAGCACACACTCCCGATCACTGAACCGGTGGAACCTCACTAGCACCGCACGCGGGGATTCGTTCTCCTTAGGCCTCCTGGCCAGTACTCTGTGGGCTCCCTCCAGCTCCAGAGGCAAATGGAAAGATCCTGCCCCCACTAGAGAGTTCAGCATCGTGGCCACGTAGGTTGTCAGATCCGACCCCTCCAGCCCCTCCACAAGGCCCAAGATCCTCAGATATTTCCGCCTCATGCGGTGATCAAGCTCCTCGAAGCTGTCTTGCCACTTCTTGTGGAGCGCCTCGTGCCCCTCCACCTTACTCACGAGAACCACGGCCTCCTCCTCTCGTTCAGTGGCCTGCGCCTGCAACGCCTGGATGGCAGCACCCTGGGTCGTCTGACTCTCCGAGAGCTTTTTATTCGTTTCCTGCACCTCAGCCTTGAAATCTGCAAAACAGCGCAGTAGAGCAGCTTGCTGCTCCTGGGCCCACTGCTTCCACTCCTCTGGTGCTCCGCCGGCTGCCATCTTGGAATCCTTCCCCCGTTTTTTCTGGGGAGCAGCTGCCGTTTTTCCCCCCTTTCCACTCTGAGTTCGAGTCATGAAATGCGGAGAAAGTCGATCAGTATACCTTCTCCCACCAGGAGACATCGAAAAAATTCCGTTTTGGGCTCTAAAAAGAGCCAAAAAGTCTGTTTGAATCGGGAGCCGCCACTGGAAGTTCGCTGGAATGGGTATTAAGGGCGCTGGTTTTATCACTGCTTGAGGTTTCCCTGTCACTTGACATGTGTGACATGATTGACAAAATTTAACCACATCTTGATGTAGTCCAGGCCAATAAAAATGTTTCTGGATTTTAGCTTAAGTTTTCCCGATTCCCAAATGAACTCCCACGGATACCTCATGTGCAACTCGCAACACACACCTCCTTTCTATACCCTACCGGAAATACTACTTGATGAACTTCTGCCCACTTTTCATCTGCCTGCATATGTACAGATCTCCATTTTCTCATCAAGACATCACTTTTACGGTAATAACACACTGGTATACTCTCAGATTCCTCTTCCGTATATGCTTTCTGATATATGCGTTTTATTTCTATATCTTTCTGTTGTAACTCCGCCAATTTTCCTGAACTAAAAATATCCGCCTCATCCTCCACCTGTTCTTTTTCAACCATCTGATCAAAAATCGTTTCTGATAATTGCACTTCAACTTCATCTTCACTCTTTGATTTCTCCTCTTGTCTTAACCTGTGACTTTGCGACCAGGTCACTACACAATCTGGGAAAATCCCAGGATATTCGTCCTTCAACTCTTCAGTTGTCTGATTTTCCACTGGCTTATCAACCACAGTAGGCATCACTCCCACCTGCGATCCAGCTATATCATTACCCAAGATAAACTGTATTCCTGGACAAGATAGTTTCTCTATTACTCCTACTACCACTTCATCACTCTTCTCTGGACTTTCCAACCTTACCTTATATAATTGAACACTGCTCCTTTCACCCTGAATTCCACATATCACCACCTTTTCTGGCAACATTCTTCCCAAACTGCATAATTCCTCATCTCTTACCATTAAAGATTGACTAGCCCCTGTATCTCTTAAAATTGTGACTTCTTTACCTGCTCCTCCTGATAAACATGAGTAAACTTTACCCACGCAAGTAAATTCTTTAAAGACATCTGGCACCTTCTTAACAATTACTTCTTGAACAAGCTGTACAATCGTTCGCACCTCCTTCGCTTCCCTTGGGCTATCCTTTACCATTCTAACAACTCCCACTGTCTTATCCTGTTTTACCACATCAGCCTTCCCAGTGCTTTTCTTCAACCACCAACACTGTGAATTTACATGGCCTAGTTTATTACAGTGAAAACATTTGAAACTTTTCATCTCTTTTCCACCCTCCTGGATTTATTTTTTAATCTGAGGTACACTCTCTTTATTGTCTCCCATCAGATCACCTTTACCTTTACCACTTGAGTATTTCTCATGTCCCCAGTTTATATCCCTCACCGGCTGAAACCGATGTCGGAAACCAATCTTTGATGAACTAATTCATAATTATCTGCCATTTCTGCTGCTAATCTCGCAGTTTTAACCCTCTGTTCTTCCCCATGAGTTCTCACTACATCAGGAATTGAATTTTTAAACTTCTCCAAAAGTATAATTTCTCTGAGAGCTTCATACGTTTGATCTATTTTCAAAGCCCTTATCCACCTATCAAAATTACTCTGTTTGATCCTTTCAAACTCCATGTATGTTTGACCAAATTCTTTCCTTAAATTTCTAAACCTTTGTCTGTAAGCTTCAGGCACTAGCTCATGTGCACTGAAGATGGATTTTTTCACCACCTCATATGCTCCAGCTACCTCCTCCAGTAGTGATGCAAACACTGCACAAGCTCTACCTACCAGCTTTGTTTGAATGAAATGAAATGAAATGAAAATCACTTATTGTCATGAGTAGGCTTCAATGAAGTTACTGTGAAAAGCCCCTAGTCGCCACATTCCGGCGCCTGTCCGGGGAGGCTGGTATGGGAATCGAACCGTGCTGCTGGCCTGCTTGGTCTGCTTTAAAAGCCAGTGATTTAGCCTTGTGAGCGAATCAATAGAATCAATAACACCCACATGTCCTGTGGCCATTTCATTTGTTTAGCTACCTTCTCAAATGAAATGAAAAAGGCTTCCACTTCCTTCTCGTAAAACTTTGGCAATGCTTGGAGATATTTAAATAGATTCCCACCAAGCCTTCGGCTATAACGCTCCTTCTCACCATCCTCATCACTATCACTGGAGGCAGCACGGTAGCATTGTGGATAGCACAATCGCTTCACAGCTCCAGGGTCCCAGGTTCGATTCCGGCTTGGGTCACTGTCTGTGCGGAGTCTGCACATCCTCCCCGTGTGTGCGTGGGTTTCCTCCGGGTACTCCGGTTTCCTCCCACAGTCCAAAGATGTGCAGGTTAGGTGGATTGGCCATGATAAATTGCCCTTAGTGTCCCTTAGTGTTGGGTGGGGTTACTGGGTTATGGGGATAGGGTGGAGGTGTTAACCTTGGGTAGGGTGCTCTTTCCAGGAGCCGGTGCAGACTCGATGGGCCGAATGGCCTCCTTCTGCACTGTAAATTCTATGATCTATCATCCAACTGTACGTTTCCCTTTATGTCTGCCAATTTTAACTGATTGTCATGTTTCATGGCCATTTTCTGAAGTTCAAACTCCCTCTCTATCTTTTTCCCTGATCTGCATCTCCCTTTCTTTTTCTTTTTGATCTGCTAGGGCTATTCTTTCTTTTTTACTTTCGCTCTCTCCTTTTCTTTTTCCTCCCTCTCTCTTCTTTCTTTTTCCTCTCTCTCTCTTCTTTCTTTTTCCTCTCTCTCTCTCTTCTTTCGTATTCAAGCCGCTTTAATTCTTTCTCATGTTCCATTTGTTTAATTTGGAACTGAATTTTTGCCATTTCCATTGAGTCAGACTCTATCTCAGGCAACTTCAAATGCTTAACCACCGCCATAATTACCTCATCTTTTCGCATTTTGTCAGGTAATGTTTACTGCAATGTTTTTGCCAAATCCAACAGTCTGCGTTTCGTCTCTGTCCGTAAGGTACTGCGTGTGACATTCTCCACCCCCCAAAAGTTATGAGCCTCTGAAAGAACCATTGTTCACAACACTCTCCCCACTTAAACTAAAGTACCACACCAGAAAAGCAACAATCCTTCACTGTCTTTAAGTTCACAAAAGCCAATGCAATAGAGAGACTTTTATCCCGGACGAGCCCCCAATTGTTATGGGAGCAGCGTTTTCAGAACCCCAAAATGTATCATGGCGTTCAACCAACCTCTCCCTTTAATGTATTGTTGCTTTTGACGCACATGGTGTGGTATTGCAATTATGGACACGTGGGTTTTTAAACACAAAACAATGTTTATTCCATGAATTCAACTTAACCTTTTTAAATAAACATTGGATCATTTACCAGCCCTTACTCCAAAGATAACCCCGAAAATAATACAACACTAAATAATCCCTCAAAATGTTCCTTCAAACCTCCAAAAGACTTAACACCTTTAAACAGAAACACATCAGGTTAAAGACATTACTATTAGGAGTTTAAATCACCTAAACGATTCAGAGATAGTCTTTCATGGCAGAGATCACTGCAGATCCAGCTCACTGCAAACACAGACACACCCAAGCTCTTTTCCTCAAATTGAAACCAAAACACTGCAAAATGGCTGAGCTAAAAACCCAGCTCCACCCACACTCTGACATCACTTCAGTAATATGAGCTGCCTCATTTCTTAAAGGTACATTGTTTAAACATCTATTTCTTAAGGGTACTCTCACATGACAGGGCAAAGAGATCAAAGGATATGAGGTGAAAGCGGGATCAGGCTATTGAGTTGCATGATCAGTCATGATCACAATGAATGCCAGGGCAGGCTCAAAGGGCCGAATGGCCTCCTCTTATTTTCTATGTTTCCACCGATTTTATTTTACTTTAACAGGCGTGTTTTGCCAATACAAAATTTTAATCGATGTTACATTTTCTCATATTATGAAATAGTTCTTTCCACTCATTTTAGAATTTGTAGAACAATGTCCTGTTTAATTATAGCTACACAATATAATGGATTACCAGAAGTGTTATTAATACTATCAATCAGTAGGTTAGTATTTTAAAGGAACTACAAAACTTTATTGCACAAAAGGGAGTCATTCTGCCCATTATGCCAACTCTTTGAATGAGTTATTCAAAACATTCCACTCTCCTGCTCTTTCCCATTTTCCTCAGAAAATATCCAAATACCTTTTCAAATTTGTTATCCAATCTGCTGCCACCACCTTTTCAGTCAATCTCTCTCTTCATATCATATCCTTATTGCAAGAGGATTGCAAATCTCCACATATCTCTGTGGCATATCTTATTAAAGTGGGTAAGCAAGAGAGGCAGGCCCCAAGAACCATTTCAGTTGGCACAAGACTGAAGCCGCTTCATAAGCATTATGAGGAACCACTCAATTCAACTAACTTAGCCCCTTTCAGTCAATACATTATTAAAAAAAGATAAAACGTTATCTCCAGTAACTTCCATTTCTTTTCAAAGATGCACTACTATACACTGACTTGTAGAAAACAATGGGCAAGATGTATTTTTTCCTAACACCTTTTCTGATTGTATAGCAGTAAGCCAGTGGATGCACATTAGATTCATACAACTCAGAATTTCCATGACATGCATGGCACTGGCTGAGGACTGTTCCCAAATGATCAGCATCTCCAACATCTATCGCCACCTGTTAAGTATGCAGCCCATCTTTATTTTCCCTATTGTGTCCTGCAACCCATGACCAAAATACGTAAATCTGTCTCAATTAATCGCAGCTTATTCCTCTTACTAAACTTCTCGCAGCTTGTTGCTGTGGTATCAAGCTGATATACTTTGTTGTCATGACATAAAACAAAGGGCTTTGGGCACAGAGAAGGAAAAACTACAAGCAAATGTTACCCCATTATGGTGCTCTTGTTGACAGAGAAACCTGTTAAAAACAGCGATTTCTCTCGACGGAGTTAATTCAATGAATTGTGTTTTCATTAACTAACTATATAGATATTTGGGTAAGAAACCTCCTCAGACTTATGTCAAGTCCTGGTTCATGAGAAATACTTTGTAATCATACACAAGCAGATTGTGCACCCAGGTTCCTTGCCCGGATGAGTGAAGTTCCATCAACACTCAAGACACCACCCAGGACAAAAACAGCCCCCTTGATTGGCAACCTATTCACCACCATAACCATTCATTGCCTCAACAATTTACTGTTAGGACATTGGAGACAAATTCTGCATTTATGAAAGGAAGCATTGGTCTTCCAAAAAAAAAGACCAGAGTTGCAGTTTTTTTTTAAATGGAGACAGACACCAAAGGTGGCTGAGTGTCCAGCTAGCCACTGACAGGAATAGTTGCAGGGAACAATGGAACCCCTCCCAGTGTTTCCAGACTTGGAAAACCATCCAAAGACCATCTCCAGCAAGATCAAAGGGACATGATAACCCTGCCAGCTCCAAGAGTCTGGGTATAATGGCCTTGACAAGTCCTCTTGGAATACAGAGATCTGGGGTTAAAAGCATGTTTGCTACCAGCCTGTGCTGTTCAGTCTGTCTGTCTGTAGGTCTGTCTGTGTGTGTGTGCGTGCGCTGTAAAATTTGCTACACTAAAGAGAATACAATAACCAAGGCTGAACCCTTGTAAAAATAGCCAGCTTTTGTGGGTGCATCTAATAATCTAATATTCTCTCCTCTGTGAAAGTTAATCACGTTCATATGTTTTGGTCCTGTCCAAAGCTTGGGGAGTACTGGAAGGAGGTGTTTCGGGTAATTTCAAGGTGGTGCATGTGAAGCTGGACCCGGGTCCCTGGGAGGCCATATTCAGGGTGTCGGATCAGCCAGGGTTGGAAACGGGTGCGGAGGCAGATATCATAGCCTTCGCCTCGTTGATCGGCCGAAGGCGAATCCTGCTGGGATGGAGAGCGCCTCTCCACCCTGTGCACTGGCATGGCGAGGGGACCTGTTGGAATACTTGACCCTTGATAAGGTTAAGTTCGAACTGAGGGGAAGCTCGGAGGCGTTCTACAAGTCATGGGCACTATTTATGGGCTGCTCCCATCACAGTGGATACTCTGACCGAGGTGGTGTCGAGGGAGTTTGAAAGGCTGTTCACCAAATATTTAGAGGTGCTTCGGAGGGAGATGACGGCTTCACTGAAAGAATGGGCAGAGGAGGTGCTTTCCCCAATAAAGGTTTCATTAACAAAGACGTCGGGCGAGGTGCGGGAGCAAGGAGAGAAGGTGAAGGGGGTGGAGGAGGCATTGTTGCAGCATAGCGACCAATTCACCTCGATGGGTGAGGAGCTGCAGAGGTCAACAAAGGGCGAAGAGCCACGGTGAAGGATTTGGAAAACAGGTCGAGGAGACAGAATTTGATGATCGTGGGTCTGCTCGAGGGGGTGGAGTGCCTGAAGCTGACCGAGTATTTTGCGAACGTGTTCACTAAGTTGATGGGGGAGGGGCAAGAACCTTCCCTCTATGAGCTGGAAAGGGTGCATCGGTCACTCCGGCCAAAGCCTAGAACAAATGAGCCATCAAGGGTGGTCATACTCTGCTTCCACAGCTACCAAGTAAAGGAGATGGTTTTGAGCTGGGCGAAGCAGAACATGAAGTGGGAAGGCGTTGGTATACATATATACCTGACGGCAGAGTTGGTGAGATGGTGGGCGGTCATTGGACGGGTGAAGGTGGCATTGTACAGCAGTGGGGCGAGGTTCGGAGTGGTCTACCTCCCAAAGCTGAGAGTGACTCACAATTCAAAGTACTTTTATTTTGAGATGGCGGAGGCATTTCTTAAGGCTGAAGAACTGGGACTGAGATGAGAGTTAGGATCTGCACTTTAATGCTGTGGACTGGGAATGTTGTTTCTTTGAGCTTGTTTACTTGATTGTTTTCTTTTCAATGTTTTTTTATGTGTATTCTTGTTTCTTCTTATGGACGTGTTTTTGCTTTGATTAGGGAATGTGGTCTCCCCACTCTGGCAGTATTGCGGGGTGGGGTGGGGTTGGGTGTAGGAGTGGTGGGGTTACTGACAGTGTGGTGGGGAGGAGGGGGGGGAGGGATCTCGTAGGGGTCACCGTGCTAGATTTCGATGGACCTGCGAGGTGTGAATGGTGGGGGGAGGGGATAGGCGATGTGTTTGCAAGAGTAAGTGGACAGGGTGGTGGTGGAGGTCGACGATAACAAAAGGAGGGGGCGGGTCCAGCAAGATGGGGGCCTGGGGTAATGGTGATGGCGGATGGGGTGAGATATTTGTGCATTTGAAGAGTTTAAAAGCCAATGTGGTGCTGCTGTAAGAGACCCATCTGAGGGTGAAGGATCAGATAAGGCTTGGGAAGAGTTGGGTGAGCTAGGTGTTTCATTCGGGGTTTTATAGTAGAGCTCGGGGGGGGGGGGGGGGGGGGGGGGGGGGGGGGGGATTTTTGCTCCAATTGGGATGACACGGACAATGTAAAGAGAACGCTGGCTGCAATCCCGGATTTGGATACCCCCACCCCAGGAGTTGATTTGGGGGGCGAATTTCTGTGATAAAATAGAGAAGATATATGGGATTTAACTGTACAGCAGAGGTTGCATCACTGGTGGTTTGGGAGGCTCTGAAGGCACTGGTGAGGGGGGAGGTGATTTTGTTTAAGGCTACGTTGGATAGAGAGGAGGGAGGAACACCTTCGGTTGATAGTAGAGATTTTGGAGGTGGATGGGAGGTAAGTGGGGGACCCGAATCTGGGACTCCTGCCAAAGAGAAAGGAGCTGCAGGCGTGGTCCGATCTGCTGTCCACCGGGAAAGCAGTGCGTCAGTTGAGAAGGGCAACGGAGGCTTTCTACAGAGTACAGGGAGAAGGTAGGTCTTATGTTGGCAGGCCAGCTTCGTAGGCAGATCACAGCGAGGGACATAGTTGGGGATAGGATGCGGGGGTGGGGGTGGGGAGGGGAGGGGGTGTTGGTGGTGGCTCCAGAGCTGATTAACAAGGTGTTTGAGTAGTTTTAGAAGGACTTGTATAAGTCGAAGACACCAGAGGAAGAACGGGAGATGAGGGAGATTTTGGGGGTGGGGGAGTGAAGGTGGCAATCTGGGAGAAGCAGGCGGGGAAGGAGACAAGGCCAGGTGGGTTCCGGGGGAGTTTCGCAAGAAATGCAAGGACAAACTAGCACCATTGTTGGTGGAAATGTGATGGTCTGGGGATGTATTAACGTTTGGAGATGTGCTTTCTGAGGGTGATTGGGGAGGATCAGACGGGATCCGTTAAGGCAGACAGCTGTTATCAAATGCGAGGCGGCTGCTGAATCTGGTGCTTTCTCCGGCAGAGGGAAGGGAGTTGGAGGTGGTGCTGGCATTAGATGCGGAGTAGGCATTTGATTGGATAGAGTGGAGTTATTTGACTGTTGGAGAAATTTGGGATTGGGCAGAATTCTGTGGCATGGGTGCTGTATGAGGAGCCAATGGCAAGTGTGCGCACGCATGAAATTAATTCAGGGTATTTTTCATTGCACAGGAGAACTAGGCATGGGTGCCCCATGTGTCCCCCCCCCGTCCCGTCCCCCCCCCCCCCCCCCGCCCCCCCCCCCCCCCCCCCCCCTTCTGTTTACACTGGCTATAGACCCTTGGCCATTGTGCTGAGGAGCTCAGCGTTGTGGAATTAGATACTGGGGTTTCGGGGACGTGGAAGATAGTGTGTCCTGGTATGCCGATGATTTGCTGTTGTACATTTGGAGCCGGGCTCCTCTGTGGGAGACGTAATGGATTTGCTCCAAAGATTTTGGACGTTCTCAGGGTATAAGCTGAATTTGGGAAAAGGTGAGGATTTTGTAGTTTCTTCCCCAGGGTAGGGGGCTGTGGTGTTGGGGGCTGCCATTCCATCTGGCAGCATCTCACTTTAGGTATCTGGAGTGCAGCTGGCCCTGGACTGGGCAGGACTTCAGAAGTTGAATTTCTCTAGCTCAGTGGCGAGGGTGAAGACGGATTTGCCGCGATGGGGAAATCTTCGTCTGTCGCTTGACGGCCGAGTGCAGGCGGTGAAGGTGAAAATATTACCGCGCTTCTTGTTTCTGTTTCAGTGCCTGCCGGTCTTTTTGCCGAAGGCATTTTTTGAGGGGGTGGTCAGGCTGATCTCTTCATTTGTATGGACGGGGAAGATGGCCAGGATAAGGAAGGTGGTTCTGCAGCGGAGACAAGTCGTGGGATTTGGGCCACCCAAATCTGATGAACTATTATTGGGTAACAAATGTAGAGAAGATTCAGGGATGGAATAAGGGGCCAGGACTTTAATAATAATCTTTATTGCCACAAGTAGAGCAACCGAGGATCCAGTCGGGAGAAATCATTCAACTAGTGAAATCTATTTTTATGTATAAATGTAGAAACAGGACATGTTGTCCAACTGAGTCATACTGGAATCAGCTTTCTCCAACTCTTCATCTAACCCCATAGGGCATCACGGTAGCACAGTGGTTAGCACTGCTGTTTTACAGCACCAGGGACCCGGATTCGGTAGCTGGCTGTGCGGACTCTGCACATTCCCCCCATGTTTGCGTGGGATTCCTCCGGGCGCTCCAGTTTCCTCCCACAAGTCCCAAAAGACGTGCTTGTTAGGTGAATTGGACATTCTGAATTCTTCCGAACAGGTGCCGGAATGTAGCAACTAGGGAATTTTCAGAGTAACTTAAGTGCAGTGTTAATGTAAACCTACCTGTGAGACTAATAAAGATTATCAACATTCCCTGTTCTGACTTTTGCCCTCATGTGCTTAGTCCCATGCCCTTTAAATGCTATTTGCCTCAACTCCTCCTTGTAGTAGGACACTGCACATCTCAACTATAAAATTAAGGTAATTAATTATGTTTTTTGACAATGAGATGAACAGGAAAAAAATGCTATGGAATATAGATTCCTTATCAAAGGGGCAAAAGATAGAAAGAGTGACTGAGGAGACCGCTGTCAATATCCTTATCTGTGAGCAGCACGCTAATATTTTTTTAAGGTAAAGATAGATAGTTTTTTGAAGAATAAAGGGATTAAGGGTTATGGTGTTCGGGCCGGAAAGTGGAGCTGAGTCCACAAAAGATCAGCCATGATCTAATTGAATGGCGGAGCAGGCTCGAGGGGCCAGATGGCCTACTCCTGCTCCTAGTTCTTATGTGAGAAATTATATGAGGAGCAACTAGAAGTGCATACGACTTGCAGTGCTAGCCACAATGGAAGCAGACACATAGGCACTAAGCTGCTTCAAATATTTACTGCAGACTCAGCTACATGATCGAAGAACATAACTGAGTAACTGGTAAGAGGCATAATCTGCACAAACTTTCCAATCCCCAATGCTAACAAATGTGGATCATGTTAGGTTAAGTAATTGAGATAAAATACTATAATAGCAATTGTTTAAAATATTGGGAGCAATTTCAGTACCTAAATAAAAGTGCAAATGTACTCATGTTCAAAACAGACTTATTTTTAGTATAAAATCAACTACCATAGAATAGAACCACTAAGTGCAAAAGGAGGCCATTCGGCCCATCAAGACTGCACTGACCCTCGAAAAGGTCCACGCTCCCACCCTATCCCGGTAACCCAGTAACCCCGCCTAACCTTTTGATGGTAATTTAGCACAGCTAATTCACCGAGCCTGCACATCTTTTGACTGTGGGAGGAAACCGGAGCAGCTGAGGAAACCCACGCAGACACGGGGAGAATGCACAAACTCCACAGACAGTGACCCAAGGCTGAAATTGAACCCGGGTCCTTGGTGCTGTAAGGCTGCAGTGCTAACCACTGTGCCACCCTGTGCCGCCATGCCAGTTGCTGATTTTTTAAATAGTAGATTCATGTACGTTTTTAATGGAGAACAAAACTCCAATATCGAAGAAGAGAGATCAATGGCAGAGACCAAACAGACAACCACCATCGCAAAGTTTAGAATGGAGAAGCTATACATGATATTAAACGGAAACTCACCACTTCAGAGGTAGTCCTTCATATTCAAACCACATCTCTCCCACATCCTCCTGTCTCATAACTTTCTGGAAGTGCTTTTTAGCTTTGTCAGTGACCAGCATCAAATAACTCACTCTTGGTAAAAGCAGCTGAAAAGAAATATAGGAAGTTCTATGATTCTATAATGGTGAAATGTTATATTACAGCACAGGATATGGTACTGGCTTTTTTACAACAGTGGAGGTGGAAACTATTGTTTCATGAGAAACCCGCTCTGAACAAGAGGATCCATCACATTTCAAATGAGAAAAGTCTTTTTTTTTTAAATCATTTGAGATGTGAGTGGCAATCCAGATTTTATTTACTGTAGCCAGATGATAGCGATGACCTTTCACACTTTTGGAGACAAATATATTTTAATTCCAGAACAAATTTATAAATCACTGAACAGGTTGATTAACTTTACACAATCAATTAAGGAGAACGGCAAAATTATTTCTTATTTAGTGGCCGGGAAAGTTGGCGAATCCATAAACTTAATTTAACCAGCTTAGCTTAGAAAGCATTATTTTGGGCGGCATGGTAGCTCAGTAGTCAGCACTTTTGCCTCAAGGCACCGAGGACCCGGGTTCGATCCCGGCCCACTGGATTGGATTTGTTTATTGTCACGTGTGTACAGAGGTACAGTGAAAAGTATTTTTCTGCGAGAAGCTCAACAGATCATTAAGTACATGGGAAGAAAAGGGAATAAAAGAAAATACGCTGTCTGTGTGGAGTTTGCACATTCTCCCCATGTCTGCGTGGGCTCACCCCCTCAACCCAAAATGTGCAGGGTAGGTGGATTGGCTACGCTAAATTGCCCCTTAATTGGAAAAAAAGAATTGGGTACTCTAAATTTATTTTTAAAAAGAAAGTATTATGTCTAAAAACTTCAGGAACAGACGTCAGCCATTTATTCTCATGCACATGTTTTGGGATCTGGGATATGAAAAATAACTTAATGTATCTTTTTTTTCTACTTGGGAGTTGAAAGTGAAAATATGCTGATTTGATTTTCTACTTTCTACAAACTTAAATTGTAGTTTATAGCTTAAATCACAGTTTCTAATTAGTCTTTTCCACTATCTGAGAGCTGGAGCAACAAGAGATTAATACAACAAGATGCATTTAAAGTGCTTTGTCAGAGCATTTTAAAACAACTTTTTTAAATTACATTTAAGGTGGAAGAAGAACACCCAAGGCATTTCTCAAGACCATTACAAAATATGACACCAAGCTACATAGAGATATTAGAGCAAGTGACCCAAAGTTCAGCCAAAGTGACTTTTGAGTAGTGTCTTAAAGGAGGCGAGATAGAAAGGTGGACAGGTTTAGGAAAGGAATTTGAGGGCTTAGTACCTAAATGCACAGCCACCAATGGTGGTGCAATTAAAAATCAGGTATGCACAAGAGGCCAAATTTAGAGGAATACATTTATCTTGGAGGGTTGTGGTACTAGAGGGCATTCCAAAGAAAAGAAAGGGTGAGGTCTTGATGTATTTGCAAACAAGGCTGAGAATTTTAAAATTGAGGTATTGCTTAACCAGGAGCCAATATAGGTCAGCAAGCACTGAGATGTTGAGTGAACAGGGCTTGCCATGATTTAAGAGACAGACAGCAGAGTTTCAGATACTCCCAAGTATCCAAAAGGATAGAACAACCAAGAGTGTGTTGGAATGGTCAAGTCCAAAGTTTACAACGGCATGGGAGAGTTCAGCAACTGCTGAGGCAGAAGCAAGCATTGCTACAGAGATGAAAATAGGCAGTCTTAACCATGTTGTGGATACATGGACCAGCCATTCCCGTACCAGCCTCCTAGGACAGGCGCCGGAACGTGGCGACTAGGGGCTTTTCACAGTAACTTCATTGAAGCCTACTCGTGACAATAAGCGATTTTCATTCATTTTTCATTTCATTTCATTTTTCATGGTCAGAAATTCATCTCAGGATCAACACTGACCACACTTATAGGGAGATGGTGGTGTAGCTGTAATGTCGCTGGACTAGTAATCCAGAGACCCACACTGATGCTCTGGGTGCATTGGTTCAAATTCCGCCACTGCATCTGCTGAAAGGGTCGGATTTGAATGTGGTTAATAAATCTGAAATGTAAAGCTAGTTTCAGTTATGGTGACCATGAAACTATCTTTGATTGTCATAAGATAATTTAATATCTTTTAGGGAAGAAAATCTGCCATCCTTACCTGGTCAGGACTATGAGTGACTCCAGGCACACAAGAATGTGGCTGACTCTTAAATGCCCTCTGAAATGGCCTAAGAAACCACTCAATTCAAGGGAAATCAAGGTTGGGCAGATGGGTAACAAATACTCTGGCTTTGACAGCGACATCCACATCCGATGAAACAGTAAGAAAAAAGCACTTGAAAGTAATTTATTCTGTGAAGTATTTTGGCCTCTAGAGAACACCAAAACACCTATATACAAAAGGTGCTTTCTTTCAATTCCAAGCTACCCAAGCGAACAAGGACCTACTCCATCTACCAAATTTTGTCCACTCACGTAATTTATCTATATCCCTTTGCAGATTCGTTGTATCCTCCGCAAAACTTACTTTGTTACCTATTCTTGTATCACCTGCAAATCTAGTTACAATACAGCCCCTTCATCCAAGTCATTAATATAGATTGTAAACAGTTGAGGCCCCAGCTCTGATTCCTGCACCAACCTGAAAATTATCCATTTATTCTGACTCTCCATTCCCTGGTAGTTAGCCAATCTCTATCCAAGTTAATATATCACCCCCAACACGATCAGCTCTTAGCTTATCTCGTAACTTTATGTGTGGTACCTTATCGAATGCCTATTGGAAATTCAAATACGTGACATTTACTGGTATATCATTGTCTACACTGCTGTTACAACCTTAAAGGACTCTGATAAATTTACTGATGCACTCTTAAGTCATTTCCTGTCACACTCTGGTTATCATTACCTGTGCCATTACCCTGCACTATTGCCTTGTCTGATAGCCATAAGCAGAGGAACAAATTGGGTGACCCAATGGATTAGCACAGAACAAAATGGAAATCTCATCTCCAATAGTCGTCACAATAATTCTGATTGGAATTTATCAATACAATCTCAACACTATTTAATGTGTCAATAAGGCTCAATTGGAAGCACCTTCACCTTAGAGTCAAAAGGTTTTGGATTCAAGTCCCACTCCAGCACAAATATCAGGATAGATGCTCCAGTGTAGTAGAGAGTCCTGCATTGTTGGGGTGCCACCTTTCAGATGAGACTTAAACCAAAGCACTCTCTGCCTTGTCACATGGATGTAAGATATCCCATGGCATTATTCTGAAGAATAGAAGGGGCGCTGTCCCCCAGTATCCCTCAATCAAAATCACAAAAACAGGTTATTAGTAGCACATTGCTGTTTGTGAGAATTTGCTGTCCACAAACTGGTAGTTATGTTTACTACATTAGAACAGCAGCTACACTTCGAAAGCACTTCATTAGCTGCAAAGCATTTTGGTGCACCCAGTCATTAAGATGCCATGTACAGAATCTGAAAAATGTTCAAACTAGTAATGGATGCTCCAAGAATGTATGAATAGCAAATTTATATATAGGAGAGATTTGTTTTGGCTCATGTATTTGACATTGAAACTGCTTCATGCCAACACCAGGTGGCAAAAGTGGAGGTGTCCTATCCTCCCTCAAGACTAGATATCAACTGTTATTTTAAAATAGTGGGCTGACTGCTTCTTTCAGGGCTGGATAAAGGGGGAACAGTCAACAGATGACCAATAGGGGGCAAAATAAAATACATCACTATGTCACAAATACAGCACTTGTATATCACAAACTGCTCACAATATTAATATGAAAGAATACCAAAAGCAAAATTAGATGTTTAAATATTCTGAGTTATTAATAGAATATTTAAAAGTACCTGGAAAGGGTATAAAGCATTATATGTAGGCTCCAATCAATGCATAGATCACATAAATTGAACAGCACTTGCCCCATGTCAGGCAGCAGAGACAGACAAACAACTATTTTCTTTCCTCACACTTACATAATAAGGTTCCGCCTCTCTTTCAGTTATTTCATCCTGAGATAAAGTGAAACAGGTTGGTATTCTTCCAAACCAAACATCCCGTAATACATCTCTGTCATCTGTCATTTTTCCAACACCTGATGTAGCACATATAGACGGATATGTGTCAAAGCTTTGGGAGCAAAAACATAAAAGCAATGAGCATACATTCAGCTGTCAAAACATTAGCAATGACCGTTTCATTAATATTTCTCCCCTCATCCTGCTAATCCAGGATAAACCTTTCGCAATAGCATGACCGCACATAAGAATCTGAGTAAAGGGTGACTGTACACCCACATATTCCCCACCCACCACACTACATACCAATTATAGCATACAGCCACATCTGAACATCTTTAACATTTTGTATAGGGGACTTTCCGTGATGTTATGTGTAGGGGGAAGACGTACACGAGATGACTCCTGCTAGGGTACTGCTCTTTTAGTCTTTTTCGCTACGTTTCAGAGATATTTTTGTTTAAAACCCACTTGTTTAATGGGATACAGTATCTGCACAGGTGAAATGCCTAGAAAACCCAGGGAAAAAAACCTGAAGGTAGAAGTTCGTTGATTGAGGCAGAGGCCTCTCGGGCTCATCGGTGGAAACAATGGCAGAGGCATCCTCTGTGACTCCGGCCAGTCCACTAATGGCTGAGATGATTGCTCACACCTCGGCGGCAGAATTTGACAAACACTGGAGAGGACCTCCGCAAATCGATGGAGGCAGCCTTAGATCCCATTTGTTTGGCATTGGAGAGGACCAATGAAATGGAAAGGCCCATAGAGACACAATACAAGGCATGGGGGTGGCCCTTTCGAGACATACTGCCAGAATTGCCTCCCCAGATGCGGAGATGTCTCTGATGGCCGGTGCAAATAAAGCACTGAAGGCCAAAGCGAATGATTGGAGAATCAAGGAGGCACAATATCCAAAGTGTGGGGTTGCCAGAGGGGATGAAAGGCCCAATTCACACAGAGTATTTTGGGACGGTGTTTGGGAAAATGGTGGGGAAAGGTTGACTCACATCCCCTACCGAGCTGGACCAAGCCCACCAGACACTTCAACTACGGAACGGTAGCACAGTGGTTAGCATTGTTTTTTCACAGCACCAGGGTCCCAAGATCGATTCCCAGCTTGGGTCACTGTCTGTGTGGAGTCTGCAGATTCTACAGTGTCTGCGTGGGTTTGCAGGTGCAGCAGGAAATTAAGGCGGCAAATTGCTAGAGGGATGGAGTTTAAAAACAGGGAGGTAATGTCGCAGTTGCATACGGTGCTGGTGAGGCCAGACCTGGAGTACTGTGTACAATTTTGGTCTCCTTACTTGAGAAAGAATGTACTGGCACTGGAGGGTGTGCAGAGGAGATTCACTGGTTGCTTCCGGAGTTGAGAGGATTGGCTTATTAGGAGAGATTGAGTAGACTGGGACTATACTCATTGGAATTTAGAAGAACGGGAGGGCAGGGTGGGGAATCTTAAAGAAACGTGTAAAATTATGAAGGGAATAGATAAACCAGAAGCAGGAAAGTTGTTTCCACTAGAGGGTGAAACTAGAACTAGGGGGCATAGCCTCAAAATAAGGGGGAGCAGATTTAGGACTCAGAAACTTCGTCACCAAAGGGTTGTGAATCTGTGGAATTCTCTGCCCAGTGAAGCATTTGAGGCTACCTTGTTGAATGTTTTTAAAGCAAAGATAGATAGATTTTTGAACAGTAAAGGAATTAAGGGTTATGGTGAGCAGGCAGATAAGTGAAGCTGGGTCCACAAAAAGATCAGCCATGATCTTATTGAATGGCAGAGCAGGCTCAAGGGGCTCGAGGGGCCAGATGGCCTACTCCTTCTCCAGTTCTTATGTTTGGAGAGGTTTGGGAACCTGTTCTTGGAGGGAAGGTTTGCCAGCTTTAAGGAGCTTCCGGAGAGATTTCAACTTCAAGATTCCAATTTATTCAGATAAGCGTTTTTCCCGCTTTCCTTTTAGCCCCAAGAGTTATATCTAATTCCTTCTTGAAATTACACAACATTTTGGACTCAACTACGCTCTGTGGTAGCAGATTTCATCGATTTACTACTCTCAGGGTGAAGAAATTCCTCCTCATCTCAGTCCTAAAAGGTTTACCCCTTACCCTCAAACTATCACCCCTTGTTCTGGACTCCCCCACCATCGGGAACATTCATTCTGCCTAATCCTGTTAGAATTTTGTAAGTTTCTATGAGATCCCCTCCCACTCTTCTAAACTCCAACAATATATAATCCTTTTTTTAAAAATAATTTTTATTGAAATTTTTGGAAAATGTATAACAGAACAATAATAATAACAATAATAAACACCCCCCGGACCCGTAACGACGCATATAACGAACCACCCCATCCTTCCCAAACCCGATGAACAACAAAATAAATTAAAAATAAATTAAATTAACATAAACAATACCCCCCTGAAACCCCCCTTCCCTTCCCTCCCCCCCCTTCCCTCCCACTCCCCCCCTTCCCCTTCCCCTCTTCCCCCCCCTCCCCCCTTCCCTTCCCCCCTACTTCCCCCCCTCCCTTCCCCTTCCCCTCCCTCCCCCTTCCCTCCCCTCCCTCCCCTTCCCCCCCTCCCCCTTCCCCCCCCTTCCCCCCTTCCCCCCCTCCCCTCCCCCTTCCCTCCCCTTCCCCCCCCTCCCTCCCCTTCCCCTCCCTCCCCTTCCTCCCCCTTCCCCCCTTCCCTCCTCCCTCCCCTTCCCCTCCCCTTCCCCCCCTTCCCTCCCCTTCCCCTCCCCCCCTTCCCTCCCCTTCCCCTCCCCCCCTTCCCTCCCTCCCCTTCCCCTCCCCCCTTCCCTCCCCTCCCCTCCCCTCCCCTCCCCCTCCCTCCCCTTCCCCTCCCCCCCCTTCCCCCCCTTCCCTTCCACCCCCCTCCCTCCCCCTCCCTCCCCCCCCCTCCCTCCCCCTCCCTCCCCCCCCCTCCCCTCCCTCCCCCTCCCCTCCCCTTCCTCCCCCTTCCCTCCTCCCTCCCCTTCCCTCCCCCCCTTCCCTCCCCTTCCCCTCCCCCCCTTCCCTCCCCTTCCCCTCCCCCCCTCCCCTTCCCCTCCTTCCCCTTCCCTCCCCTCCCCTCCCCCTCCCTCCCCTTCCCTCCCCTCCCCTCCCTCCCCTCCTTCCCTCCCCTCCCCCTTCCCTCCCCCCCCTTCCCCCCCTTCCCTTCCACCCCCCTCCCTCCCCCTACCTCCCCCCCCTCCCTCCCTCCCCCCCTCCCTCCCTCCCCCCCCCTCCCCCCCTCCCTCCCCCCCCCCTCCCCCCCTCCCTCCCTCTCTCCCCCCTCCCTCCCTCCCCCCCTCCCTCCCCCCCTCCCTCCCCCCCCCTCCCTCCCCCCCCCTCCCTCCCCCCCCTCCCTCCCTCCCCCCTCCCCCTCCCTCCCTCCCCCCCCCTCCCTTCCTCCCCTCCCTCCCTCCCCTCCCTCCCTCCCCCCCTCCCTCCCCCTCCCTCCCTCCCTCCCCCCCCTCCCTCCCCCCCTCCCTCCCCCCCCTCCCTCCCTCCCCTCCCCCCTCGTTGGAGGTGGCGGCAACGGCGCCGTTACCAGTGCCTTCAGGCTCGTGCCTCCACAGGACGCCATCTCCATCCGTTTCCATGCTGCCCCCTCCCCATTCATTACCCACTTGCATATCATCGAGACATTAGTCGCCCAATAGTACCCAGAGAGGTTGGGCAGCGCCAGCCCCCCTCTATCCCTGCCCCGCTCCAAAAAGACCCTCCTCACCCTCGGAGTCCCGTGCGCCCAAACAAATCCCGTGATGCTGCTGTTCACCTTCCTAAAAAAGGCCCTCGGAATAAGAATGGGGAGGCACTGGAACAAAAACAAAAACCTCGGGAGCACCGTCATTTTAACGGACTGTACTCTACCCGCCAACGACAGCGGCAGCATGTCCCACCTTTTAAACTCCTCCTCCATCTGCTCCACCAACCTAGTAAAATTAAGCTTGTGCAGAGTCCCCCAGCTCCTAGCCACCTGAACCCCCAGGTACCTAAAACTCCTCACTGCCCTTTTTAGCGGGAGCCTACCAATCCCCTCCTCCTGATCTCCCAGGTGTGCAACAAACAGCTCCTCTTGCCCAGGTTCAACTTATAGCCCGAGAAACTCCCAAACTCAGCAAGAATCTCCATCACCTCCGGCATTCCCCCCACCGGGTCTGCTGCATACAGCAACAAGTCATCTGCATAAAGTGACACTCGGTGCTCCTCCCCAGCCCGCACCAGACCCCTCCACGACTCCCTTAGCGCCATGGCCAGAGGCTCAATTGCCAACACAAAAAGCAAGGGGGACAGGGTGCACCCCTGCCTCGTCCCACGGTAGAGCCTGAAGTACTCGGACCTCCTCCCATTTGTCGCTACACTCGCCATCGGGGCCTCGTACAGCAACCTCACCCATTTAATAAACCCCTCCCCAAACCCGAACCTCTCTAACACCTCCCACAACTACCCCCACTCAAACCTATCAAAGGCCTTCTCCGCATCTAATGCCACCACAATCTCTGCCTCTCCTTCTGCTGCCGGCATCATTATCATTATCGCACTTTAGTGTTCAACTGCCTCCCCTTCACAAAACCCGTCTGATCTTTATGCGTCACCCCCGGCACACAGTCCTCTATTCTAGTGGCCAAGATCTTCGCCAGCAACTTGGCGTCTACATTCAGCAGTGAAATTGGCCTGTATGATCCGCACTGCAAGGGGTCCTTATCTCGCTTCAGGATCAGGGAAATCAGCACCTGTGACATCGTTGGGGGCAAAGCTCCCCCCCTCCCATGCCTCGTTAAAGGTCCGAACCAGCAGGGGGCCCAGCAGGTTCGCATATTTTTTATAAAATTCAACCGGGAACCCATCCGGCCCCGGCGCCTTCCCCGACTGCATGTGGCCAATCCCTCTAACCAGCTCCTCCAACTCGATCGCCGCCCCCAGTCCCTCCACCTGCTCCTCCTGCACCCTTGGAAATCGCAGCCTGTTCAAAAAGCTCTCCATCCCCCCCTCCCCCATCTCCAACCCCCCCCCCCCCCCCCCCACACCATCCCCACCCGGACCTCCCCAGTATCAATGGCCTTGAGGTACCTCTCAATAAATCCCCGGACCCTCCTACACACCTCCTCATCAGCCAACAACCCCACGCCAAGACGCCAAAGCGGGCACTGGTCCCGCACCTCCCGATCCACCCAATGCGGAGCATGGTCCGAAATCGCTATAGCCAAATATTCGGCATCCTTCACCCTCGGGACCAGCCCCCTACTCAGGACAAAAAAATCAATACAGGAATAAACCCTGTGCACGTGGGAGAAAAATAAAAGAGTACTCCCGAGCCCTCGGCCTTCCAAACCTCCAGGGATCCACCCCTCCCATTTGGTCCATAAACCCCCTCAACACCTTGGCCGCCGCCGACCTCCTGCCCATCCTAGAACTAGAACGATCCAGTGGGGGATCCAGCACCGTATTGAAGTCCCCCCCTCATGATCAGGCCCCCCGCCTCCAGGTCAGGAATGCGGCCCAACATACGCCTCATGAAACCAGCATCATCCCAATTTGGGGCATATACATTTACCAACACCACCCTCTCCCCCTGCAGCTTACCGCTCACCATCACATATCTGCCGCCACTATCAGCCACCACCTCAGACGCCACCCTCTTCCCCACCAGGATCGCCACCCCCCGGTTCTTCGCGTCGAGCCCTGAATGGAAAACTTGCCCCACCCACCACTTCCTCAGACGAACCTGGTCCGCCACCTTCAGGTGAGTCTCCTGAAGCATGGCCACGTCCGCCTTCAGCCCCTTCAGATGCAAAAACACCCGTGCCCGCTTAACCGGCCCATTCAACCCCCTCACGTTCCACGTGATCAGCCGGATCAGGGGCACCCCGCCCTCCTCCCCCGCCGACTAGCCATAGCCCATCACCCCCCACTCGGCCCGTTTCTCATGGCGATAGAACCTCACCCCGATCCCCCCCCCCCCCCCCCCCCCCCGACCCGCACCAGCTCCTCCCTGGCCAATCCAGCAGCAACCCGGTATCTCCCCCCCCCCCCCCCCCCAAGGCTAGGACCCATCCTAGCTGCGACACTCCCTCCATAGTACTCCCGTGAGCCAGCTGACTTCTGCTGACCCCGGCAGCTCCCGCCCTAACTCCGACCCCTGCCGATATGGGGTCACCCCCCCGCGCAGCAGCTCCTTGGCACCGCTCCAGCGCGGGAAAACGGAACTGATATCCACGCCCCTTGCCTCCAGCTCCACCCTCATATGACAGTCCGCCATCCCAGGAATCAACCTGGTAAACCTTTGCTGTCTCCCCTCCATAACAAGAACATCCTTCCTCAAGTAAAGACACCAAAATTGCACATAATACTCCAGGTGTGGCATCACCAATGCCCTATATTGGTAGCTAAAACTGAACACTGTATTCAAAATGGGATTTCATCAATGTTACATCAGGCTTAGCATATGAACCTTTTACACTAATTTTTCCAGCTATCAATTATGATGCATTTCTGACCTGCGTGAATATACAAACATTTATACGAAGTAGAAGGCCACTCAGTCCTTTGACCCTGCTTCACTATTTGATAAGGTAATCGATTTGATTGAGGCCTCCACTTACCCCCTAATCCAAAATATTTTTTGCAAATCATTGTTTTCCTTTTTCTTCATAACCTTCAAACGTACTGTGTTGTGATCGCTATCGCTAAAGTGCTCCCCCACTGCCACCTCGAAATCTGCCCCGTCTCATTCCCCAGAATTAGATCCAGCACTGTGCCCTCCCTTATTGGACCTTCTACATATTGATTGACATAAAAAGCTCTCCTGAATACATTTCAAGAAATTTGCCCCATCTAAGCCCTTTATATTATGACTATCCCAATTAATGTTGGAGAAGTTGACATCCCCTAATATAATGCTCCTATTGTTAATTTTACACACCCCTCAGTGAATTGTCTACATATCTGCTCCTCCATTGCCCCCTGACTGCATGGGGCCTATAATTCACTCCCAGCAATGTGACTGACCCCTTGTTATTCCTAAACTCTATCCACAAAGCCTCATTTGATTACCCTTCCAGTTATCATCCCTCCTTACTGCAGAAACTGACCGCTTAATTAATAACGTGACACCACCCCCACTTTTACACCCTCCCTATTGTGCTTGAAAATCCTGTACCCTGGAATGTTGAGTTGCCAGTCCTGCCCCTCGCTCAACCATGTTGTCATAGCAACAATATCATAATTCCACATGTCAATCCACACCCTTAACGCATCAGTCTTATCTATAATGCTCCTAGCATTAAAAGAGAGGCCATCCAACCTCACCTTATTCCTTTGGAACAGCTGAACTCCCTCAGTCTTGGTTCCTTTACTATAGTATGCTGTGTCCCTATTGTACTAATGTTCTGTGTCCCTCCCCCTGCCGAATTAGATTAAACTCCTCCCAACAGCACTAGCAATCCCACCCACAAGGATGTTTGTCTCATTCTGGTTCAGTTGCAGACCTTCCCACTTCTACATGTCCGACCTTCCCCAGAAACAGTCCCACTGATCCTGGAATCTAAAACCCTCCCTCGTGTACCAACTCTTGAGCGACCCCTTCATCTGCCCTACTCTATTTCTGTATTCAATATTTCTAATGTTTACCAATACAAATATAAATCCATTAAAACTACCTTTGGTTTTCCAACAAGGGCTCCTTTACTGTTTCCAGGGGAGTCAGTAGTACAATAACAATAATCTTTATTAGTATCACAAGTAGGCTGACATTAACACTGCAATCAAGTCACTGTGAAAATCCCCTCGTCGCCACACTCCTGTTCGGGTACAATGAGGGAGAATTCAGAATGTCTCGTTCACTGTGGGAGGAAACTGGAGGAAATCCACGCGCACAAGGTTGCCACTCAAGTGGATAGAACCGTGAAGAAGGCTTATTGTGTGTTAGCGTTCATTAACAGGGGGCTTGAGTTTAAGAGCCGCGGGGTTATGCTGCAACTATACATGACCCTGGTGAGATCACATTTGGAGTATTGTGTGCAGTTCTGGTCACCTCATTATCGGAAGGATGTGGAAGCATTGGAAAGGGTGCAAAGGAGATTTACCAGAATGCTGCCTGGTTTGCAGGATAGTTCTTATGAGGAAAGGTTGAGGGAGCTAGGGCTTTTCTCTTTGGAGCAGAGGAGGATGAGGGGTGACTTAATAGAGGTTTATAAGATGATGAGGGGGATAGAGTGGACGTTCAGAGACTTTCCTCAGGTGGATGTAGCTGTTACATGGGGGCACAACTATAAGATTCAGGGTGGGAGATATAGAAGGCATGTCCAAGGTAGGTTCTTTACTCAGAGAGTGGTTAGGGTGTGGAATGGACTGCCTGCTGTGATAGTGGAGTCAGACACTTTAGGAACTTTCAAGCAGTTATTGGATAGGCACATGGAGCACACCACAATGGCAGGGAGTGGGATAGCTGGATCTTGGTTTCGGACAATGCTAAGGACAATATCGAGGGCCAAAGGGCCTGTTGTGTGCTGTACTGTTCTATGTTTCTATGTTTCACACAGGGAGAACGTGCAGACGCCACACACCCAGTGACAGGAATCGAATCCGGGTCCCTGGCGCTGTGAAACAACAGTGATAACTAACCACTGTCTACCATATTGTCACTGGACTAGAAATCCAGAGATCCAGGGTAATGCTCTGGAGACCTGGGTTCAAATCCCTACATCAAGCAGCTATTGGATAGGTACATGGATTACGGTAGAATGATGGGGTGTAGATTAATTTGTTCTTAATCAAGGACAAAAGTTCGGCAAGGGCCTGTTCTGTGCTGTATTTTTCTATGTTCTATAACAGAGGGTGAAATTTGAATCTAATAAATGTCTCGAATTAAAAGTTTAATGATGACCATGAAACTTGTTGTAAAAACCTATCTAGTTCATGAATGTCCCTCAGGCAAGGAAATCTGTCATCCTTACCTGGTCTGGCCTACATGTGACTCCAGATACGTAGCAATGTGGTTGACTCTTAAATGCTCAAACAAGAGACCTAGGGATGGGCAATAAATGCTGGTCCAGTCAGTGATGCCTATATCCCGAGAATGAATAAAAAAAGACTACGATGCCATTAATTTTTTTTAATTTAGAGTACCCAATGATGTTTTTCCCCCAAATCAGGGGCAATTTAGCGTCGCCATTCACTTCCCTGCACATCTTTTTGGTTTGTGGTAGTGAGACCCAAGCAGACACGGGGAGAATGTGCAAACTCCACATATTCTTATATGGACATGGACAGTGACCTGGGGCCAGGATCGAAACTGGGTTCTCGGCGCCGTTGAGGCAGCAGTGTGAACCACTGCGCCGCCCTATGATGTCATTAATTAATCCTGTTCCATTGTACATCACATCTAGAATAGCCTGTTCGCTAGTTGGCTGAAGAACATACTGCTCTAAGAAATTGTTCCAAAAAGACGATGAATTCATCTTCCAGGCTACATTTACCAAGCTGATTTGTCCAATCTTTTTTTTTTAAATAATTTTTATTGGAATTTTTTACAGAAAATATAACAACAAGTATAGCAAAAAGCAGTAATATGCAACTAACAGCCCCATAACACCCACAATTCCCCCCATACCGTAACATCACATGTATCACATTCCCCCACCCCCCCCCAAACAAGAGAACTTAACCATAAATTAAAATTAGATAAATCAAATTTAAATAAAATAAGCCAACATAATCAACGTCCCCCCCCCCCCCCCCCCCCCCCCCAGGGTTGCTGCTGCTACTGTCCCAGTACCCTATCGTTGAGCCAGAAAGTCGAGGAAAGGTTGCCACCGTTTAAAGAACCCTTGCACCGATCCTCTCAGGGCGAATTTAACCTTCTCAAGCTTAATGAAGCCCGCCATGTCATTGATCCAGGTCTCCACGCTTGGGGGCCTCGCATCCTTCCATTGTAGCAAGATCCTTCGCCGGGCTACTAGGGACGCAAAGGCCAGCACACCGGCCTCTTTCGCCTCCTGCACTCCGGCTCTACCCCAACCCCAAAGATCGCGAGTCCCCATCCTGGCTTGACCCTGGATCCCACCACCCTTGACACCGTCCTCGCCACCCCCTTCCAGAACTCCTCCAATGCCGGGCATGCCCAGAACATATGGGCATAGTTCGCTGGACTCCCCGAGCACCTGGCACACCTATCTTCACCCCCAAAGAACCTACTCATCCTCGTCCCAGTCATGTGGGCCCTATGCAGCACCTTGAATTGGATGAGGCTAAGCCGCGCACACGAGGAGGAAGAATTTACCCTCTCCAGGGCATCAGCCCATGTCCCGTCTTCGATCTGTTCCCCCAGTTCCCCCTCCCACTTCGTTTTCAGCTCCTCTACTGACGCCTCTTCCACCTCCTGCATAAGCTTGTAGATATCAGATATCTTCCCCTCTCCGACCCAGACCCCCGAAAGCACCCTGTCACTCACCCCCTTCGCGGGAAGCGAAGGGAATCCCTCCACCTGCCGCCTAGCAAATGCCTTTACCTGCAGATATCTAAACATGTTTCCCGGCGGGAGCCCAAATTTCTCCTCCAACTCCCCCAGGCTCGCAAACCTCCCATCAATGAACAGGTCCTTCAGCTGTCTAATGCCCACTCTATACCATCCCTGAAATCCCCCATCCATGTTCCCCGGGACGAACCTATGGTTCCCCCTTAACGGAGCCTCCATTGAGTCCCCCACTTCTCCCCTATGTCGCCTCCACTGCCCCCAAATCTTGAGGGTAGCCGCCACCACCGGACTCGTGGTATACCTCGTGGGAGGGAGCGGCCACGGCGCCGTTACCAGGGCCCCCAGGCTTGTATCCCCACAGGACGCTCTCTCCATCCGTTTCCATGCTGCCCCCTCCCCCTCCATCACCCACTTACGCACCATCGACACGTTGGCCGCCCAGTAGTACCCCGAGAGGTTGGGCAACGCCAGCCCCCCCCCCCCCATCCCTACTCCGCTCCAAGAAGACCCTCTTCACCCTCGGGGTGCCATGCGCCCAAACAAATCCCATGATGCTGCTGGTCACCCTTTTAAAAAAGGCCCTAGGGATAAAGATGGGCAAGCACTGGAAGAGGAACAAGAACCTCGGGAGAACCTTCATTTTGACAGATTGCACTCTGCCCGCCAGCGATAGCGGCACCATGTCCCACCTTTTAAATTCCTCCTCCATCTGTTCCTGATTTGTCCAAGCTATGTACCAATCACTATACCTTTATCACAAGCCCCATTATTTATTCCTGTGTGTAACTACTGTGAGAGAACCTGAGACCCACTCCTGCAAGTGACTTGTTACCTCTACCCAAATTGATTCTACATTTCGACCTTTAGAATTAAGGTAATCACTCTCTCTATTATAGAGCCACCCCATCGCCTTTCCCGAGCTTCCTGTCCTTCCAAAATGTCAAATACCCTTGGTCAGCTTGCACCCATGACTCTGTAATAGTGTTAAGATAATACATATTTACCTCTATTTCGTCTGACAATCCATTGGTTTTGTTGTGAATGCTATGTGCATTCAGATATAGAGCCTTCAGTTAAGCTTTTTTTCTATTTTTGAAACTTCTGGTCTTATCTATTGTCACACAAGTTTGTACGCTCTGTCCCTTCCTGTCAAGCTGATTATCAATTCCCTTATCTGTACCATGCATTTTTGCCTGACACTCTTTCCCCCCCCCCCCCCCCCTTTAAATGATCACATCTTCCCTCACTTGATCCCTTGTCTTTACTGTTTAAAGTCCATTCTAACACCCTAGTTGTATGACTCACTGGAATACAGTCCCAGCACAGTTCACCCCAACGGTTCAGTTCCCACTTCCCGAGTATCAGTGCCAGTGTCCAATGAATCAAAATGCATTTTCCCACACCAATCTTTGAGTTATGCATATCTCTAATCGCATTTACCCACCCTATGCCATTTTGTTCATGGGTCAGGTAGTAATCCAAATATTATCTTTGAGATTCTGCTCCCTAATTTATCCCCACGTTGCACATACTCCCTGTGCAGAACTGCTTTCCTACTCTGTCATAGCTTTATGGATCCTGGACCATGACAACTGGATCCTCCCACTTAAAAGTGCCTCTCCAGCCCTGAGCAGCTGCCTTGAACCCTGAGACATGGCAGTGAACACAGCCTTCCAGACCCTTGAGCACGGCTAGAGAACTGTGAAAATGAAAAATTAAAATCGCTTATTGTCACGAGTACAATGTTTCCTGGTATGACCACATTCCTTTTTACCCCCCTTTCTTGAATGGCTCCCTCTTCCAGTGAACAAAGAAAAGTACAGCACAGGAACAGGCTCTTCGGCCCTCCAAGCTCGTGTCGACCATGCTGCCGGTCTAAACTAAAATCTTCTCCACTTCCTGGATCCGTATCCCTCTAATCCCAACCTATTCATGTATTTGTCAAGATGCCCCTTAAATGTCACTACAGTATCATCTCTGCTTCCACCACCTCCTCCGGCAGCGGGTTCCAGGCACCCACTACCCTGTGCCATGGTCAGTTCGCAATCCAATTATGCATAAAAGCTGCAAATATCTCAAACCTGTTGGGACAGTTACAGGCACAAAGGCTCCTCCACCTCTACATTCCTGATCCCCTTACCTGCCTCACTCAGTCACACCCTCCTGTCTCTGAACACTGAGCAAATCAGATTACACTATCCTAAGGGGCTGATCACCTCCTAGAACAAGCTGTCCAAGTAACTTCTCCTTCTCTGATGCAACATTTCACATTTTCTATTTCAAATGTATCAGCTCAATTCTCATCAGAATATAAGAAATAGGGATCAGGCCATTCAATATGGTCATGGCTGATCTTCTACCTCAACTCCACCTCCCGGGCTGTCCTGATAACCTTTGATTCTCTTATTCTCCAAAAATCCATCAATTTCTGTCTTACTTTCTCATCCAGCCCTAAATGGCTGACCCATTCAAGACCCCCAGGCCAGGGAATACAGCCTCCCAAAATCAATTCTATAATCTCCTTTGCGAATATTGTAAGATTGAATAAGATCACTTTGCAGTCTTCTAAATTCCAGTCTACTCAATCTCTCCTCCTAAGACAATCCTCTCATACCAGGAAAGCTATGCAATCAAGGGGAGAATGTGCAAGCTCCACACAGACAGTGACTCGGGGCCAGAATCAAACCATGCACCACCGTGCCGCCCCACTTAATCACTTATGAAGCATTTCAAATTGCAGGATTAAAATGTCTAGTTATGACAGTGCTATTTTACAAGAGGGTCAAATTCTAAAATGCATTTTTGATTTAGACCAATGTATTGGCGGAGGGGGAGTGCGTAGCTTTCAGAACAAACATACGTCAAGAATGGGGGGCAGTTCACCTCAGTTGGCTAATCAGTTGGTTCATGATGCGATTCTGAGCGAAGCCAGTACCATGGGTTCAATTCCCGTCCTGGCTGAGGCTATTCATGAAGGCCCCGCTTTCTCAACCTTGCCACTTGCCTGAGGTGTGGGGATCCTCAAGTCAAATCACCACAGTCAGCTATCCACCTCAGAGGGGAAAACAGCCTATGGTCATCAATGACTATGGTGACTTTAGGTCATGATTACAATATTTAACTTCCGATCTTAGTAACAGCACTTTTCCTTAGCCCTTGGCCTAACTATGTAGATATACAGGGACTCATCCAAATATAAAGTAACCAAGAGAAAGAGTTGCAATATTCCCACAAACCGCCCCCCCGCCCCCCGCCGAGGCCCCTCCCCCGCCCCCCGCCGAGGCCCCTCCCCCCGCCGAGGCCACGCCTCCTCCTCCCCCCCGGCCCCGCCGAGGCCCCCCCCGGCCCCGCCGAGGCCCCCCCCGGCCCCGCCCCCGCCGAGGCCCCCCCCCGGCCCCGCCCCCGCCGAGGCCCCCCCCGGCCCCGCCCCCGCCGAGGCCCCCCCCGGCCCCGCCCCCGCCGAGGCCCCCCCCGGCCCCGCCCCCGCCGAGGCCCCCCCCCGGCCCCGCCCCCGCCGAGGCCCCCCCCCCCGGCCCCGCCCCCGCCGAGGCCCCGGCCCCGCCGAGGCCCCTCCCCCCTCCTCGGCCCCCCTCCGGCCCCGCCCCCTCCCAGCTCCGCCCGCTAAGGCTCCGCCCGCTAAGGCACCGCCCTCTCCCCAACCGCGTTCAGTTACTGCAAAGGGACGGAAGCGGCCGCTGCAGGCTCACCATCATCCCTAATCCCTACAGACAAGCCAAGGCCCGTGCCCTTCCCTCCTCATCATCCTTCGGAGCCGCTACCACCTCCCGCACTGATATGTCGCTCACCTCCGTCTCCCTGACTCTTGAAATCCCAGCTGCGACTCCACGGCTTCTTCACAAACTCAAACCCAATGCGACGCCACCGCGCGCATCAACACGTCACCGGCATGTGACCCCCGACACGGACCTTGCTGCGGCAGGATGGGTGTGGGACGCAGACGGTGCTGGCCGGGTGCCACAACGCCACCTGCTGCACTGGAGGACCAGCATGCCAGATGTGAAAGCTCCAATCAGTCTGCATTCACACCTTGGGCTGGATCCTCCCTTTGACTTTTGAACCATGAAAACCTTTCTTACCTAACTCTCTCCTACCCTATCACAGACCTTCCCTCTTGTTCTTCCTCCCACCCTATCACTTGCTCAAAACCGTTCTGATCAAAAATCCTCAATCTGAAATGATGGGTGCAGTTCTCCAGGGCCGCTAGACCCAGCCAGCATTCGCGATGGTCCATTTAGTCAGATGAGAGGGCCAAATCTGGATTTTCACCGGGCATCAAACCTGTTGCCTGTCTCCCACCCCGCTGCGCCTGGCCCAATCAGATTCTCAGAGCAGATGATTACAGATGCATTAATTACACATGCATTTAAATATAATTACCGAGTTTGAGGCTGAATGCCAAAGAGAAAATGCTGGAAAATATCAGCATGTATGGCAGCATCTGTAGGGAGAGAAAAGAGCTAACCTTTCGAGTCTAGGTGACTCTTTGTCAAAGCCCAAAGGCCCTTTGTCATAGGGTTTGAGGTTGGATGCTCTGGCACCACCCGCCCCCCCCCCCCCCCCCAGCTGAAAGCCAGGTGCCAATCTCTCCTGGTTTTCCATGGACTCGAAGGAGTTGTGGGCAAGGGCGTGAGTACCCTCTGTACACTTATATCTAGGGTGCCAAGGGGTGTCCTTCAGGAGTATTGGGGGGGGGGGGGGGTCAGGGGATGTATGGCCTGAGCTGCAAGGGCTCAGGTCAGGGGTCTTTTCCGGGATGTGGGTTGTGTGGCAGTTCTTCCCTCTGTAGATTTGAAGATCATTAAACTGTCAGCAAGTCACATTGTACTTAATAGTCTTACCTGTGATGTGTTGGAACCCTTTGCTGTATGTCCAATTCAAAGATCAGCCAGATGAAGATGAAAGTCTTCTCTCTGACATGTTGGAAATCTTTGAAGTTTTTTTTACAGTCAATATGATTCCTCTTTAACTTTTTCAATCCTCTGGCAGGCTGAGAAGCCTAAAAACTTTGAACTGCATTGTTTACATTCAATTTCATGGTCCATCACTTTTAAAAACACGCCTCTTTATTGACAGGTCCAGGCTATTTCAAAGGAGAGTTGGCTTTTTAGCTCTTCATGATCCATTAACCCTGAAGTGCTTCTTCTTTTGATCAGATGTTGTTTCTAACCGCAGTTTTTTTGAAAGCTTTTTCTTTGTTCTGAGGAGCTTGCTAGAAAGGCCCCCAGGAAGAACTTTGCCAGAAATTGCAGGGACTGCAGTGTTAATCTGAGATCAGGGCACCCTTTAAACACCTGCCTGTGAGTTTAGACCCTGCCCCGTTCGAGCCCAGCATAAAACACACTGGTTTTCCCACTGGTGGCAGAGCCTAGTTTTTCATCAGTTGAATCGTGGCCAGTAACTCTGTTTTGGTGCACAGATGCTGGTGGACAATGCTAACTACTTTCTGTTTTAATATCAGATTTGCAGCAGCTGCAATATTTTGCTTTTGTGCCAAGGCTTCACTCACTTCCACTCCGGTATGGGATAATTGGATGCGGCCGTTTTGGCGCGGCCGTTTGGACGCAGCCGTTTGGGCGCCATGGGACAATTGGGCGCAGCCAATTTTGCGCGGCCGTTTGGGCGCAGACGACAGAAATTTTTTTCGTTTTTGTGGCTAGTAAATTGTTGCAAGTAAATTGTTGCAAGATTCAGTATCATTCGAAGGAAGGACTTAAAAGCAAGCTTAAAACTGTAAATTAAAAGATGAGCTTTAAAAAGTTTTTAAACTAACTTTATTGTAAATTAAAAACCTTAAATTAGTTCATTTAGTTAAAAACCTTAAATTAGTTCATTTAGTTTAGTTCATTTGGTAATTATGAGCAAGGCTCCTCAAGTACTCGATAGCATCCATGTTTTCAAATTTAAGAATAGTTTCATGTATTCTTTTATCTGCATCTCTATACTTTTTTAGTTTTTGTGGCGGTTCATGGCCGGCCAGTAACCTTTCAAAATCTGCATCTCTACCTTTCTGTACTTTACGCAACCCATCAATTAGTTTCCATATGGTGGGATGATGCATGCCAAGTTCGTATTTCAATCGACGGTGGGCTGCCTCCGCATTATTGTTTGTGCGGTCTTCCCCGTTTAATGTTCTCTGATAAAGGTTCCAAATCTCAGGGCAAAATAAAGGTGTTCGTCTACCATTTCCTCGTCTGTTCAGACGACCAACATATGTATCTTCAAACCAGTTGAGTAAATCTTGAAGTTCTTGCGGCAGTTGGGTCGCTAAAGCATCCAGATATTCATCGATTTTGTTCAAAGGTACAAAGGCAATGACAATAATCATTTTAGCTTTTAACGCGAAATCTGGATCAGTGTTATACAAACTACGGAACCCCATACTAGCTAGATGTTTTTGCATATTTTGAGCTAAATGAAAAAAACATCCTTTTATTTGAACATCAGGGAATATGTCTTTCATAGCACTGTGCGCAGCTTGTGCCTCAAGGGTTTCCTGTGCTCTCTTTTTTATTTTAGTTTTCACGAGTGCAACCTCTACTTGTGCAGCAGAAGCATCATGCGAATGGCTGTTCAGCTGCCTCACCACGTTTGTAGCTTTAGTATGGAGCCGTGCTTTGCACTGACGCCAAAATTTCACTTCGCTGTCACCTTTGCTTGTTTTGTCAAAGACGTAAAGGAATCCGTTATGAACAAATTTTTCTTTACCACGTTTCGTTGATACTTCCTTAGCCATCATATGGGTATGCGAATTGGTTTAGTTAAAAAATATATAAAAGATGGTGATAGAACGAAACACTTGTGACAGCGGACCCGCACCAGCAGCCAACTCAACTGAGGCTAATTTACAAATAAAGAAATGTTATTATGGCCAAAACGTCCGGCGCCAAAACGGCTGGCACCAAAACGGCCGCGCCACAATGGCCGCGCCCAAATGGCTGCGCCAAAACGTACCTAACCCTTTGCACTCATTTGTAAGCAGAACAATGATTTTTAATGCGAGGACTCCACAGTTAACATTTATTGGGCTGTAACTTCTGGGCTCAACGGTGCAGGATTTGTTGGGGAGGGGACAATTGGAGCTGGGCACCCCAAAGATACGCTGGGAAATCCCTCTTGGAACTTTAGAAGTAAGTTTTGCACAGCAATGGCCCAGACATGCTAGCTTCCTCTGGACCAGAGGTGGGCAAACTTTTCCGTGCAAGGGCCACATTCAGAAATTCACAATTCACAAAGGGCCGCATAGTATATTAAGTAAAATAATTACTTCACCCGGTTATGATTCTGGGCGCCTCATATAGAACATAGAACAGTACAGCACAGAACAGGCCCTTCGGCCCTCGATGTTGTGCCGAGCAATGATCACCCTACTCAAGTCAACGTATCCACCCTATACCAGTAAGTAACCCAACAGCCCCCCCCACCCCCATTAACCTTAAAAAAAAATTTAAAAAAAAAAAAAAAAGAATTTTTTTTCAAAAAACTTTTTTTTTCTTTTTATTAATGACTTGGTGGGCCGCAGAAATACCTTTGGCGGGCCGCATGCGGCCCGCGGGCCGTAGTTTGCCCACCCCTGCTCTGGACAATTGTGCTGCACTGTAAACCATCCAAAAATGTGATTTAAATCGCTAATTATGCCAGGGTTACACCAATAGTTACTCTGATAAAGTTAGAAGAATTAAAACCTCTTCAAATGTCTGGGTAACAATTGTGAACGCCCAGACTGGCCATCCCAGGGGATTCCTCCCACACCCCTGACTCACCAAGTGACACCCTCACACTCTGAGAATACAACTCCCACCACGGTTTCCCCCTCCACTCCGACCCACTGCACCCCCGACCACACACTTACCCCTGTTCTTAAAAACTTGCCATCTCACTCACTCGTTCATAGTTTATAGAATTTACAGTGCAGAAGGAGGCCATTCGGTCCATCGAGTCTGCACTGGCTCTTGGAAAGAGCACCCTACCCAAGCCCACACCCCCACCATATCCCCATAACCCAGTAATCCCACCCAACACTAAGGGCAATTTCGGACACTAAGGGCAATTTAGCATGGCCAATCCACCTAACCTGTACATCTTTGGACTGTGGGAGGAAACCGGAGCGCCCGGAGAAAACCCACACACACACGGGGAGAACGTGCAGACTCCGCACAGACAGTGACCCAAGCTAGGAATCAAACCTGGGACCCTGGAGCTGTGAAGCAATTGTGCTAACCACTGTGCTACCGTGCTGCCCCGTCTTTTGCATACTATCACAAAGGATAGATACAGATGAAAGTTAAACAATACAATTGTGACTTATAATTATTTGTCTCTTTCGTGAGAGGCCTGTAGTTTCTCAGATGAAGTTTATGCTTGCTTTGAAGTTAGATGTTGTAAAACAGAGGATTACACACAAACATATGAACATACAAATTAGGAGCAGAAGTAGACCACTCGACCCATCAAGCCTGCTCCACCATTTAATAAGATCATGGCTAATCTGAAGGTAACCTCCACATCTATCCCCAATAACCTTTCACCCCCTTGTTAATCAAGAATCTATCCAGCTCTGCCTTAAAAATATTCAAAGATTCTGCTTCCACTGCCCTTTGACAAAGAGAGTTCCAGAGACTCATGAACCTCAGAGAAAAAAATCTCTCCTCATCTCTGACTTAACTGAGTGACCCCTTATTTTCCCCAGCGGATACAAGCCTAACCTGTCCAAACATTCCTCAAGACATTCCTGGTATTAGTCTAGTAAACCTTTTCTGAACTCCTAATGCATTTACATTTTTCTTTGAATAAGGAGACCAGTACTGTACAGTCCTCCAGTTGTGGTCTCACTAGTGCCCTATACTTCGCTACATTTATAATCAATTCCCATCACAATAAACAATAACATTCTATTAGCTTTCCTAATTACTTGCTGTACCTGTATACTAACCTTTGGTGATTCATGCACTGGGACATCCAGATTCCTCTGAATCTCAGAGCTCTGCAATCTCTCACTAACATGCTTCTGTTTTATTCTTCCTACCAAAATGAAGTTCTATCTGTTGTAATATGTCTTTTATGGATTCCATAATTAGACATAATTAGAAGGGAAATGTGTCACGTGAGCTGAGCACACACACAGCCCTGATGTTTTCAAGCTTTTTACTGACGTATAATTGTTTTCACGTGCCTGGTCCTAATAAATGAATCATGTTTACCAAATTCCTTTTCAGCAATTGGTGCCCTGTGCCTTAAACTGTCAATAAGTCTAAGTTATTATAACATCATACCAACACTGTCTATAAGAATTTTGAATGTCGACAACAAAATGACTTCTCGTCATGTGACTTGTACAAGCTCAAAGTCCTTTTTCCAAAACAGGATGACGTGTTGATTACAGATCCTATGTTGTTGTTTGACTGCTTAGAGCTTGAGACAACCAGTGTCTTTCTGTTTGAATGACCCTTGAATTTGAAATTACCCTTTTGTTTCAGGAAAGGCATTGATACAACATCAGTCTGGAAGGTTCCTTCTGTACCCTCTTGAGTCAGGGGTGTAGTTTTAATCCATAAAAAAAGTCAAGTGACCCTCAGGTTTTCATTATTTGTGGCCTTTGGTTCAGTTTTTAAAAATATAGAGTATTGACTGAAAGTTGTAAGTACGCTGGAACATGACACTTGTCTCTTGGTTTTCAGCTAATAAGTTGTGCCCCACTGTCATCTTGGGTGATATTAACACTTCAGAAATGGAACCATGGATCTACCTAGTTTATATGGATCAGTAGCATGCAAGATGATATTTAATAAAATGTAACCAATTCCAATATTGTTTAACTTTTTGAAAATCTCTTCAGTCGAAATTGCTTTAGAAACATTTTCTTTGTTATTTTGCAATTGACGTCAAGTACATTGTCACAACACACATTGTTTTTTCACATCACACTATTTTTGCATTGCGTCGAGACCTTGCCTTTTAATTAATTGATGTTAGTGTTAGTTCCATGCTAGGTCGTTTTCTACTTTTGTTAATGATCTTCCATAAAGTAATTAATCTCCTGCACAATTAAAAGCTTTTGGAGCTTGGTGAGATGATTGATATTCAATTGTCAAATGCCCTGCTATTTTTAAATGATTTAATTACAGTGATTATACTTAATCTTCCATTTTCAATCTCAAAAAGCAATTGTGGTTTCAGTTTTGTACTCAAAATAAGCCTGGCTTTTCTGTTTGCTAAGTACTTTCAATCAGAACATTTGGAAAGACAACTGTACCCGTATCAAGTTTACACACTTAATACTTCTTTTCAAATGTGAGAACTTTGGATCCTTTAAGGTGAATGTTGTGATAGTATGACCGGTCACCACCTGATACTTGTTATTCTGAATATTTGACATAACACTCTGTCATGGGGCATGACCAACTCATTTAATCTTCTGAGAACAACTTCCGCAAAGTTGCTCCTCTAAGGAGAATCGTTTTGTTTTATTCGTGCATGGGAAGTGGGTACGGGCATCCCTCGTTTCCCAACCCGAGTTGCCTTCGAGGGGCAATTAAGAGTCAACCACATTGCTGTGGGTCTGGAGTCACATGTAAGCCAGGTAAGGATGGCAGATTTCCTTCCCTAAAGGACATTAGTGAACCAGATGGGTTTTTACGTCAATCAGCAATGGTTTCATGGTCATCCTTAGACTTTTAATTCCATTTTTATTGAATTCAAATTTCACCATCTGCAGTGACGGGATTCAAACCCGGGTCCCACAAGCATCGCACTGGGTTCTGGTTTACTAGTCCAGTGATAATAACACTATGCCACCACCTTCCCGTTGTTTACACACTTATTATATTCGTTAATATAAAATACATCAAAGGTAACAAAAAATATCTGGAGTCCTGTGTGCAGTTCTGGTCGACACACTATAGGAAGGATGTGATAGCCATGGTAAGGATGCAAAGGAGATTCACCAGAATATTGCCTTGGCTGAAGCATTTCAGCTATGAAGAAAAGCTGGTTAGGCTGGGGTTTTAACCACTCCAGCCACCTGAGAATACAAATAATTGAAGATGGCAGGATAGTAAAACAGTTAATAAAGCTTATGGGATCGTAGGCTTTATAAATAGAGGCACAGGGTTCAAAAAAGAGAACACATTCATTCCGTCCCAACTGGAGTATTGTGTCACCAATTCTGGACACCACACTTCAGGAAGAACAAAATGGCTTCAGAGAGATTTACTAGAATAGTACCAGAGATACGGGATTCAGGCTATGTGCCCAACCAGTTCATGTGATGCATTTAGTGTGTGGGTGAAGAGAGTTAACGTGCTTTCTGCTTTTGTGTGCTTATCTGCATTTTGTTTTCAACCCCTCTGTTGGCGAGCTGCAACATTTAAAAAGAGTGCCAAATGTACAAATCTCTCTTTTGGGAGGAGGTTACACCACCACCCCCCCCCCCCCCCCCCCCCCCCCCCCCCCGAAATGTGGACACACTGTGGACACAATGTGGATACCTTTGGCGAGTTGAAGGCTAATGGAATAAACCTGGACAAAATAAATTCAGAGTGGCGCACAAAGGCAGACTCATATCAATATGATAGCACCATGGCTTCACAGCGTCAGGGCCCCAGGTTCATAGAACATAGAACATACAGTGCAGAACGAGGCCATTCGGCCCATTGAGTCTGCACCGACCCATTTAAGCCCTCACTTCCACCCTATCCCTGTAACCCAATAACCCCTCCTACCCTTTTTGGTCACGAAGGGCAATTTATCATGGCCAATCCACCTAACTTGCTCGTCTTTTCACAGCAACTTCATTGCAGTGTTAATGTAAGCCTACTTCTGACAATAAAGGTTATTATTATTATTATTATAACGTAGAGCTTTGCATTCCTGTGGACTCAACTGGGGAGGTCAGCATTTGCACGGACCAGGATTTCCATAGATTTTGGCCAGGCTTGCGCCTTGGAGAGTGCACGCTGTGAGTCTGGAGTCGCGTGTAGGCCAGACCAGATAAGGATGGCAGATTTCCATCCCTCAAAAAACAAATGTGAACTTGATGGGTTTTTACAACACTCAATGATAGTTTAATGGTCACCATTCTGAGGCCAGCTTTATATTCCAGATTTATTCATTCAATTGAAATACCATCTGTAATAGGATTTAAACCCATTGGCCTGGAACTCTGGATGACCAGTCCAGTGGCACTACCATTGCACCACTAACTTTAGATTACTACTGTACTATCATCTGCCCCAGATTTACCCAACAGATGGTTAGGATTTGGAATGTAAAATCGAACAGGATGATGGATAGAGATTTTGGTTTTTTTTATAAATTGAGACTACCCAATTTTTTTTTTCCCAATTAAGAGGCAATTTAGCATGGCCAACCCACCTAACCTGTACATTTTTAGGTTGCGAGGGTGAAACCAACACAGATATGGGGAGAATGTGCAAACTCCACACAGACAGTGACCCAGGGCCGGGATTTGAACCCAGGTCCTCAGCGTCGCAGTCCCAGTGCTATCCACTGCGCCACATGCCACCCCAATGGATAGAGATTTAATAATAGCGTTAAAAGATAATTGGATAAATGCTTGAGGGAGAAATAAATATTCAGGGATATGTGGGACGTGTGAGAGTATTAGGTCAAAAGAGCCAGCAGAGATTTGATGGTCTTAAAGGCGTCCTTCTGAGCTGTATGACTGTATGGGCTGAATTTTGTGGAAGTGGCAGATAGTGTTGTTGGAGCCGAAAGCAGAAAGCAACGCGATTTCAGCTGACGACAGGACCGGAGGAAGCATATTTCTGATGTGGCCAATTAAGTGCCTGCCACTGGGGCTGCTATCCAATTATGGATCTTCCAAGAGCTCCAGACGGGCCAGCAGTTCAGCAGCCTCAGCAGTGTCACCGCATGCAGTGACCAATGTTGAAGCTGCAGCTGCGAGAAGGGGGCCTCTCAATGCCCAGGTGCCATGGAAGACAGGTAAATGGGATTGGGGGATGCGATGGCCAGGCAGGCAAGCCCCCATATTGGGTGAGAGTTGTCGTGAGGCATAGGTAGCTGCTATTGCTGCAGCGGAGGCCATAGCTGCCAGGGAGCCACTCTGTCGGCCATGGAGAACCCATAAAGGACTGAGGGGTCTTGGCAGAGTGGATGTGGAGAAGGTGTTTCCGCCTGTGGGAGAATCAGAATTTAGGCCCTTGCTAGTTTTCAGCTCAGTTTCATGAAGGGATTCTTGGAAGATACCCCAGTGTCATAAGGGTTTGGTGGGGTAGTCCAAAGGTGTTGTGGGGAATTTCTCTTTGAGCTTTACAGGTAAGGGATGACATGGTAATTGTCCAGAAGTGCTAACTTCCCCTGGGCAATTGCACTGCACAGGGAACCACCTGAAAATGTGATTTAAATTGCAAATGTTGGTTGGTTCCGTCAGGGTTCTATCAATAGTTACTTACAGAAAGTAAGAAGAATTAAAACCTCATCTATCTTCTGCGTAACTATTGTAAAGATCCAGGCTCTAGCCCCCATGTGACACCCCATCTATCCCCAACACCCCAGGGGACTTCCTCACACCCCAATTAAACCCCCCATGGTTTTCCCCATTACCCCGATCCCCCAGGGATTCCCCCAAACCTGGACCCGGCCCAAACCCCACTTTCGACCTGCAGACCTGACCCAACCTCCTCACCCCTCCCCCAACCTCCCCATCCGTGCCCCCCCACCCCCCACCTCTCCACCCTCCACAACCACTGGCTCTCTGACCCCAATCCCCTCTCCAAGCGATTCTTTCGATGTAGGCCCAGGGCAGTCCTGATGATTGGACATTTCAGCAGAATTTTCAAAAGCAGGTCAGTGCACATTAAGGTCTTCTAATTCCTGTCGGCCACCGCTTTCTGTTACTAGTTGGAAGTTATGGCCCAATGTTGCCTTTTTGGATCTGTTTAAATATGGCAGTCAATGAAATTGCCCTCCTTCCTTTGGATATCTATATTCTAATGCTCAGAGTCGCCAGGTATCAAATGATACCACCACAAGGTTCAACCGGCTATCGATCAAAGAGCCAAACACCAGTTTGTTAGTTCAATGTTAATGGTACTTTATTTACGCACACAATTAATCATGCAACCTAAACACTACTAGTTAAACTACGCTTATCAACTATGACAACCTGTACTTAACTTCGGACACCCGGCTTAGGTCAGAGGAACAGTGGCTGTTGTTCTATTCTGGATCTATCGGGTCTGTAGAAGTAACTGCTGCTCAGCTAGGCTTATCCGTCTGGTAGCGGGCGTTGAACTTGAACTTGCTTCTGGTGATGCTGCAATTGGAAGTGGTCGTTGCCGGAGCGCCAGGTCCAAGAGAGGCCCAACCCATGGTGGACTCTCTTTTTATGCTTGGGGGTTTTTGCGCTCTTTTGGGCGGTCCTTCAGATTGGACCCCATTAATTGGGTGATTCCTGATCACTATGTTCGATTTGAACAATAAATGGGCGGGTGCCTTGATGGCTGGGCGTGTCGCAAGCGGTCATTGACCCTGTTGTTCACGCTTCCCTAGTACAGGGAGTGATGCCAAAATGTCTGGGACTATGCCAGTCGCTCAAGTATCAGTCCTTTGTCTGGCAGAGATGGGCCATCAAATGCTAATCGTTTGGGGTTTCGATACCGTCTGGATTCCTCACTCGTAAATATACATTTCAGGCTCTGAGACTGCCTGAATCTCGCATTGTCCATTTTTCCCACTATGCTTTGCGACCTTCCGTGTTCCTGGTTGTAAGTGGCCATCCCAGATGGCTACACCCATATTCAAAATCAGTTTTTAGATTATGTACAAATTATTTGGTCAAACAGATTGATATTTACTTGAAGCTCCTCTTCCACCTCTGTTAAGCTTCCGATCTCCGCCATGTTCTCCGAGTTTGTGCTTCCCCACAGTGATGCAGTCGGAAAGAGAAAATAAAATGGGGAAATTGAGAAGAATCCTCACTGTTTTCTCTGTATTCCTGCTCAAATAGGTGTCAACGGACAACAGGCATTAAGTTATCCAACTGCCATTTTGGCCTCTGTCATTGCTTTGCATAAGTGGTCAAAAAGCCCACAAATAAATTTCAGGCTGGGACAGGAGTTAACTCTGCTGCACTGCAAGATTTCCTGTTTGCCAATGTGGTTACCATGGAAATAAAATGTTAGAATTGTTGTTCTTACCTGTTCCACAAGCTGACTCAAAAGGATATTCCTGCCGGAGTGAACATGCATATTATGTCACAATAAAAGTCCCTGCTTCTGTTCCTAAGACAATCATTCATGTGCCTTTCTAAAACAAGATAACACACCCTGGTGTGATGATTTTACAAAATGACCTAAACATGAGCTTCTTGAGAAATTCTCGACAAAGAATACTGTATAGAGAGAAGCCTGATAGGAAATATATTTACACAAAGTCCAAAACCTGCAATTCGAGCCTCCCAAGTTCAATAGGTCAATTGTAGTCTCAAGGCTGAGATTGGTAGATTTTTGTTGGGTAAGGATGATCTAATTGAATGGCAGGAAAGGCTCCAGTAGCTGAATGTCCTACTCCCATTCATTCCCTTGTCTTTAAATCATGTTGGCTGACTACGCATGGCAGGCCTGTGTGAGCTAAAAGCAGTGCCATAAAGAAAAACTTTCTAATCCCGACCAGCTTTCTCTCACGCACCCCCGCCGCTCCCTACTCTGCCCAAGAATCCATTCTTAATATTTGATCTTGTGTTCCAGCTGGAGTTATTTCAATGGTGGCTGTATCTCAACAAGAATAAATTGCCAGCGTTATGATCTTCTTCTTCAGTCTCTGCCCAAAGGCAGGTCCAACCCATAGCACCTTGAGTAGGGAAATGCGGCAGATCCTGAATCCACCCCAGCCGGAACAGGGATCGACTCCCTTGCTGTTGGCACCAACCTGATCCACACCAGCCACCCAGCCAACTCCAATGAGACCTAGCTGCTCTGAAAACTTAGAGGGGGCGATTCTCCGATCGCAGGACTAAGAATCCGCGCCATCGTAAATGCCATCGCGTTTCATGACGGCACGAAACGGGTGCGGGGCCAACCGATTCTGTCTCCCACAGGGGGCCAGCACAACGCTGGAGCAGTTCACGCCGCTCCAGCCTCCCTACCCGGCGGCTAATGGGCGCCGCACCAACCCGCGCATGCACGAGGTCTTCTTCAGCGCGCCGGTCCCTACGCAGCATGGTGTGGGGTTCAAGGGCTGGCCGCGCAACAAAGTAGGCCGGGAGGGGGGAGAAGCCGGCCCGCCGATTGGTGGGCCCCAATCGCAGGCCAGACCCCATCAGAGCCCCCACCCCCCCCACCCCCCCCCCCCCCCCCCCACCCCGGTGAAGGAGCAGTTTTCCCGCCCCAGAGGCCGCCGCCCCGACCCCTCACGCAGAGTTCCCACCGGCAGCGACCAGGGGTGAACGACGCTGGCGGGACTCTGCTTTTTCCGCACTGCCACTCAGTCCATCCGGGCCGGAGAATCGGCCGCCCCGTCGATTCCAGAGGCCCGCAGCTGGCAACGCGTCAAACGCGCCGGCGGAAATGGCGCCGCCTCTCCAAACCTCGGAGAATCACGCGCCGGCGTCAGGGCGCATTTGCAGCGATTCTCCGGTCCGGCGCGGGGCTTGGAGAATCGTGCCCATACTTTTTACATGCATCCAGAGCAATGAATAGTGATGGCAGAGGCTCCAATCATCTTTCCATCACATGAATGATCAGGAATCTCCCCCAACTCTCACCATCTGCCATCAGCATTTATTGGAAGGACTAGCAGATTGACATTCATCCTGTTTGACCATGTTGTAAATGCATTTATAGATCCTAACGTGGGACTTGAACCTAAAGATTGTGGCTCAGAGGCTACCCACAGCGCCACAAGACCTCCTCAGCACTAAAATACTGTTTGGTGTATTGGCAGGCTATTTCACTGTGGGACACTTCAAAATGGAGCTGTTGATTTTCTATACTGCAGATCAGCTGCATCTATCCATTGAACCATAAGGCAAAAATAATTCTAATTGTTGCTCTGTTCGGATCTGAAGCTTCTGTTTATGGCAAATCTAAAGTGAAACAACATGTGTTGATCATATTTTTTATTTCCTCCAGTATTATTCAACCTGCAAATATCAGAGCGAAAATCATTAAAGCGGGCAACACTTCTTTTGTATGTATCAGCTCTGGTTGAATAACTTTGTTGTCCTTGTCCCTTCAAGAAATATCAAATCTTTTAGCGCTTTTAATTAAAAATTCATATATTGCCCATGCACACATAATGAGAATATTTGCGGTTCTGTTTTCAGTAAATGGCTACTGTGCCTATACTTGTAATGATGTGAATTTACTTTTGGCAGATGCTCTCGATTGCAATTGTTTTTGAACTGTTGTTAGCGTTACTACTTGGCAAAGTTGTTTTGTTCATGTTTTTGTTACTATAGTTATACTTTGTTCCCTATATACATACTTCTTATCCTGAAACCCCCCCCCCCTTTCATTACAATTACCGTGATTGTAATTTCCCTCATTTTCCTACAGTACCAGTAGAGTGAATTATTGGTTTGGGCCTTTGGCCAACTAGAAGTCATGAAGTATGCCGTTAGTATGCCACATTGTTAAGCACACTGATTTGGACGGTCTTTCCAGAGTCAATCTAACATTGAGTAAGTGAACATTCAGCATGAGTAACACTCTGATTGGGAAAGTGGGAAATCTGATTCCAGTAGTTTAAACAGAGCATTGTTTTATTTGACAACGTGGCAGTGAAGGGAAGAGACAGGAACATTGAACAGTATCTTCTTTGAGCAGATACTGTGTTTTTAAACAGGCTGGAAGGTGGAGGGGCTGTTAGATGCTGAGACCCCATGAGGAGCAGCTCAGGGTGCATGCGAGGAAGTGACCAGCATTGTGAATGCTCAGTACACCAATCTGCAAATGGGATCAATGCCATAAAAAGTCTAGTGACCTCACTGGGTCAACTTAATTCACACAATTCAACATAACCGAATGCTTACACAATGTATGAATAAGCAAGCATGGCACACGGGGTTAACCTCCACCTCTTGCCTATTGGTCTTTCACTTGCATTTTTAAATGCGCTTCCTCCCATATAAATTGTGATCGACCTGAAACATTCGGCTGAATTTTACAGAGGGCGGGGGGGGGGGGGGGGGGGGCATAGTGCTCACTCCCCTGGAATGAATGCCAGTGTCACTCCGACCGGCGCACAGTTAGGCCTTCCACAGCAATAAAGTGCTGCAGCTGGCATGACTGAGGTGAGAATGGGTCTTCCACCCCTCAGTGGACCCCTCAATCTGATTGGCCAGCAGCTCTAGCAGTCCCGGCAGTGCCATAACTCAGTAGAGGGCGGACATTGTTGAGACTGGAGGTTGGCTCCGGGATGAAAAAGAAATGGATTTTGAAGCGAGATAAATTAAGGGTATTGGAAGAGGAAGGATCAGGGAACAAATGGAGGAGGCCGAGGGGCAGCAGATTTTGGAAGCCAGAGGAAAATGGGCGAGTCACATCTTGGCAGGATTGTCCTGACTTTTAAGCAGTCTACCTACCCTCTCCCACATAGCCAGCCACACCAACCATTTTATAACGTGGGCAGCGTAATATCCACATCAATGGCTTAGTTAGAACTCAATTTTCCATTAAGTATTTATTTCAAGGGAAGCATCTGGCACAGTGGTTAGCACTGGGACTGCGGCGCTGAGGACCCACCCCCCGGCCCCCTCCGCCCCCTCCCCCCCGTCCGCCGCCCCCCCCGTCTGCCCCCCCGGCCCCGCCCCCCCCGCCCCCCCACCGCCCGCCCCCCCACCCCACCCCCGCCCCCCCCCCCCCGCGAATTCCAATCCCGACCCTGGGTCACTGTCCGTGTGGAGTTTGCACATTCTCCCCGTGTCTGAGGGGGTTTCACCCCCACAAACCAAAGATGCGCTGATTAGGTGGATTGGCCACGTTAAGTTGCTCCTAAATTGGAAAAGACAAATAATTGGCTACTCTAAATTTAAAAAAAGGAGTATTTATTTCAAAATGTTGGGTGGGTAACCAATTTCAGCACCCATCAACTTACCGTGTCATTGGGACTAGGCCGGGATAGGTGGGAAAACATTGGGCTCTCCACCTGTCATATGTTACATGCTTCCCCACTGAAAATGCATCTGCCAAGGACTGTAAATTTCTCCCCACAGATGTTGCTGATCTACTAAATATTTCTGGCATTTTCTGTTTTGATTACAAATGTAAATACATTTCTCTGCTCCTCTTACCCACTCTAATCTTTCACCTTCTGAATTTACTGCTCTCAGCTCCAAGGTCCAGCCCTAACTTTCTCATCAAACTCACCGACAAGAGTGGGCTGTTGTACTGACCTCTACCACGCAGTGGCTGAATGCCAACTCTCAGACACTTCCTCCTTCCTCCCCCTGAACCATGACCACACCACACGCATCACTTTGGTGCATCCACGATGCTGAGGAACTCATGGATAGCATGTTTAGCGAGTTGGTCACTCCGCAGATAAAGAGTACTGAGGGAGACAGGGAATGGCTGACCAACAGACAGAGGAAGTGTAGGAAGGCAGTGCAGGGGTCTGCTGCAGTCATCTCCCTGCAAAACAGGTATGCCATTTTGGATACTGTTGGGGGAGATGGCTCACCAGGGGAAGGCAGAAGGAGCTAGGTTCATGGCTCCATGGCTGGCTCTGCTGCACAGGAGGGCAGGAAAAAGAGTGATAGAGCTACAGTGATAGGATATTAGATTGTAAGGGGAGTAGACAGTCATTTTTGTGGATGCAAACGAGACTCCAGGAAGGTATGTTGCCTCCCGAGTGCAAGGTGGTATGGCCAAGGTTTAGAGAACACTAAAGTGTATCATGGAATTCACCTGACCCACAACTTTTAATAAATTGTGGTATGGGGCGCACACGGCCCATTCTACAGGTGTGGTACAGCAGAAATGGAAAAGTATTTTTTAAAGAAAAACAATGTTTATTCTATGAACTCAAGTTAACCTTCTTAAGACATACAGTGAACATCTTAGCAACCATTAATTCAAATACAACCCCCAAAGAATACAACACTACGTAATCCTTAAGCTGTCCTTTTAACATCCATAAGACTTAAAAAATAACTCTTAACAGAAGCACATCAGGTTAAAGTCACTACTGAGAGCAGTTATTAGTTTTAAATCACCAAAGGATTGATTTACAGTTTTTAGATTACAGAGAGAGAGACTAATGCCCCTTCTGGCTGTGACTGCAGCTATCCAGCTCTGAAAACGAAACTAAAACACACTCTGCAGCAAACAGCCTAAAACAAAAGTAAAAAGCTGACAGACAGCCCAGCTCCACCCACACTCTGACACCACTGATAAACACCCATTTCTTAAAGGTACATTTCTTAAACACCCATTTCTTAAAGGTACTCTCACATGACAAAGGGGCCTGGATGTCTCAGAATGCAGGACATTCTTAAGGGGGAGGGTGAACAGCCAGCTGTCATGGTGCATATAGGTAACGATATAGGTTTAAAAAACAGGATGCGGTCCTACATGCTGAATTTCGGGAGTTAGGAGCTAAACTAAAAAGTAGAATCTGAAATGTAGTAATCTTGGGATTGCTATCAGTGCCATGTGCTAGTCAGAGTAGGAATGCCAGGATGGACAGGCTTGAGAGATGGTGCTGGAGGGAGGGATTCAGATTTTCTTTGACATTGGAACCGGTTCTGGGAGAGGTGGGACCATTACAAATCGAACGGTTTACACGTGGGCATGACTGGAACCAATGTCCTCGTGGGGTTGTTGACTAGAGTTGTTAGGGAACGTTTAAACTAATATGCCAGGGGGAGAGGAACCTATGTTACGTGTCAGAGAAAGAGGAAGCAAGGACAAAAACCAAAGGTAGAAAATGGAATAAGAAAAGTGATAGGCGAAGAAACCAAGGACAAAATTCATACAGGGCAATAGAGAAAAATATTGGGAGCAAGACAAACAATGTGAAAAAGACAAAATTAAAGGCTTTGTGCCTTAATGTACGGAGCATTTGCAATAAAGTGGATGAGCTAATCGCACAGGTAGATATAAATAGGTATGATATAATTGGGATCACGGAGACACGGCTGCAGGGTGACCAGGTATGGGAACTGAATGTCCCAGAGTATTCAGTATTTAGGAAGGACAGACATAAAAGAAAAGGTGGTGGTGTGGCACTGCTGGTTAAAGAGGAAATTAACACAATGGTGAGAAAGGATATTAGCTCTGACAATGTGGAATCTGTATGGGTAGAGTTGAGAAATACCAAAGGGCAAAAAGCATTAGTGGGTGTCATATATAGACCCACAAACTGCAGTGCTGATGTTGGGAACTGCATTAAACAAGAAATTAGTGATGCATGTAATAAGGAAATATTGGTGATCATGGATGATTTCAATCTGCACATAGATTGGGCAAATCAAATTAGCCACAATGCCGTAGAGGAGGATTTCCTGTCGTGTATACGGGATGGTTTTCTTTAAAAAAAATATTTTTATCCTCTTCCTTTTTCAGATTTTCTCCCAAATTTACACCCACCAACAATAAACAATAATCAGTAATTAATGCAATGTCAATCTCCATATCAATAACAACCATCCCATCCTCCCCCCAAACATTAGCCCACAGGTTAAAATAAACAAATAACAAAAAGGAATCAGAAATCACTCATTGTCACCAGTAATTCTCCAGCTTTGGACAGGACCAAGACATATGAATGTGGTTTGCGGGGCCCACCCTGCAACGTTTACACAAATCTTCTACCCCCTCAAAGAGCCGGTTTATCCTCACCCTTGTGAGGTGCGTTCTATATACCACCTTCAGCTGTATCAGCCCCAACCGCGTTCACCCGCCAGAGCACCTCACACTAGAACCCCTCCTCCAGACCCTCTCCCAACTCTTCCTTCCACTTTGCCTTGATCCCTTCCAGTGGTGCCTTCACCTCTTCCAAAATAGCCCCGGAAACCGCTGATACTACCCCCTTCTCCAGTCCCCCTGTCGCCAGCACCTCCTCCAGCAATGTGGAAGCCGGCTCTACTGGGAAGCTCTGTATCTCCTTTCTGGCAAATTCTCGAACATGCATGTATCTAAATATTTCCCCCTGCTCCAGCCCATACTTCGCTCCCAGCTCCTTCAATACTGCAAACCGATCCCCAAGAAACAAATCTTTTAGTGTCCTATATTCCTTTCTCCTCCCATCTCCGAAAATTTCCATCCCACTTCCCTGCCTCAAATCTATGGTTCCCCGAATTAGCATTTCGCTTGACCCTGCCCCCAACCCGAAGTGATGGTGAAACTGCCTCCACATTCTCAATGAAGCTATTACTTTTTTTTTAAAATTTAGATTAGCCAATTAGTTTTTCCAATTAAGGGGCAATTTAGCGTGGCCAATCCACCTACTCTGCACATTTTTGGGTTGTGGGGGCGAAACCCACGCAGACACGGGGAGAACGTGCAAACTCCACACGGACAGTGACCCAGAGCCGGGATCGAACCTGGGACCTCAGCGCCGTGAGGCGGTTGTGCTAACCACTAGGCCACCGTGCTGCCCATCATTACAACCGGACTCCCTGAGTATTTCCCTGGGTCCGTCGGGATCGGCACTGTTTCTAGCGCCTTCAATCCCGACCCCCTACACAAAAGCTCCTCCAGTCTGACCCACTATGAATCAACCCTTCTGACCCAGCTCCGTAACGGGATGTGACGGTTTTCTTATCCAATATGTGGAGAATGAACTAGAGAGCAGGCCATCGTAGACTGAGTACTGTGTAATGAGAAGAGAATCATTGCCAAACTGGCTGTGCGAGACTCCTTGGGGATGAGCGACCATAACATGTGGAATTTTTTAATCAAGGTGGAGAGTGAAGTAGTTGAGTGGGAGACTAGGGTGCTGAATTTTAATAAAGGAAACTATGAAGATATGAGGCGGGAATTGGCCTTGCTAAATTGTGGACAATTACTTAAAGGGATGACCATGGATAGGCAATGGCAAACATTCAAGGAACGCATGGAGGAACTACAGCAACTGTGCATTCCTGTCTGGCACAAAAGCAAAATGGGTAAGAGGGCCAATCCATGGCTTACAAAGGAAATGAGAAATAGTATCCTATACAGTGAATGTTAGAACCCTCAAGAGTATTGACAGTCAGGGAGATCTAGGTGTACAGGTCCACAGGTCACTGAAAGGGGCAACACAGGTGGAGAAGGTAGTCAAGAACGCATATGGCATGCTTGCCTTCATTGGCCGGGGCATTGAGTATAAAAATTGGCAAGTAATGTTGCAGCTGTATGGAACCTTAGTTAGGCCACACTTGGAGTATAGTGTTCAATTCTGGTCGCCACACTACCAGAAAGATGTGGAAGCTTTAGAGAGGGTGCAGAAGAGACTTACCAGAATGTTGCCTGGTATGGAGGGCATTAGCTATGAAGAGCGGTTGAATAAACTCGGTTTGTTCTCACTGGAACGACAGAGCTTGAGGGGCAACCTGATAGAGGTCTACAAAATTATGAGGGGCATAGACAGAGTGGATGGTCAGAGACTTTTTCCCAAGGTAGAGTGGTCAATTACTGGGGGGGGGGGGGGGCATAGGTTTAAGGTGCAAGGGGCAAGGTTTAAAGGAGATGTACGAGGCAAGTTTTTTACACATTGGGTAATGGGTGCCTGGAACTCGCTGCCGGAGGAAGTGGTGGAAGCAGGGATGATAGTGACATTTAAGAGGCATCTTGACAAATACATGAATAGGATGGGAGTAGAGGGATACGGACCCCGGAAGTGCAGAAAATTTTAGTTTGGATGGGCAGCGTGATCGGCGCAGGCTTGGAGGGCCAAAGGGCCTGTTCCTGTGCTGTACTTTTCTTTATTCTTTTGTTCTTTGAATCCAAGGAAGAAGCATACAGATTGGCCAAGAAAAATAATAAGTCTGAGGATTGGGAGCAGTTTAGAATTCAGCAAAGAAGGACAAAGGCATTAATTAAGACGGGGAAAGTACAGTACGAAAGGAAGCTTGCAGGGAACATAAAGACTGATGCTAAGAGTTTCTACAGATATGTGAAGAGAAAGAGATTGTTTAAGACAAATGTAGGCCCCCTACAGACAGAAACTGAGGAATGTATAATCAGGGACATTATAAGAACGAGGAGCAGGAGTAGGCCATCTGGCCCCTCAAGCCTGCTCCACCATCTGATGAGATCATGGCTGATCTTTTGTGGATTCAGCTCCACTTTCCCGCCATTTCATTGTCCCTTATAATAAGGGACAAAGAGAATGCTGAGCAATTGAATACATATTTTGGTTCTGTCTTAACAAAGTGGACACAAATCAGATACCAGAAATGTTGGACAATGAAAAGTTTAGTGACGGGGAAGAACTGAGGGAGAGAAGTAGTAGGAAAGAAATAGTGCTGGGAAAAATGATGGAATTGAAGGCGGATAAATGCCCAGGGCCTGAGAATCTGCATCCCAGTGTACTTAAAGAGGTGGCTCTGGAAATAGTGGATGCATTGGTGGTCACCTTCCGGGATTCTATAGACTCTGGAACAGTCCCTGCAGATTGGAGGGAAGCTAATGTCACTCCAATATTTATAGAGGGAGGTAAAGAGAAAACAGGGAATTATAGATCAGGAAGCCTAACATCGGTAATTGGGAAAATTCTTGAATCCATTTCAAGGACTTTATGGTGGAACGTTTAGAAAGCAGTGGCAGGATCTGTCAGAATCAACATGAATTTATGAAGGGGAAATCATGCTTGACAAATCAATTGGAATTCTTTGAAGGTGTAACTAGTACAGTTGACAAGGGGGAGCCAGTCGATGTGGTATATTTGGAATTTCAGAAGACATTTGACAATGTCCTGCATAAGAGATTATTGTGTAAGATTAAAGCTCATTGGATTGGGGGAAGTGTATTGAGGTGGATAGAAAACTGGTTGGCAGAAAGGAAACAAAGAGTAGGGATTAATGGGTCATTTTCAAATTGGCAGGCAGTAACCAGTGGGGTACCACAGGGATCGGTGCTGGGACCCCAGCTATTCACAATATATATTAATGATTTGGATGAGGGAACAAAATGTAACATTATAAGGTTTGCAGATGATACCAAGTTGGATGAGAGGGTGAATTGTGAAGAGGATGCAGGGATCCTACAGCAAGATCTGGACAGGTTGGGCGAGTGGTAAAATCAATGGCAGATGCAGTATAATTTGGATAAGTGTGAGGTTATTCACTTTGTAAGCAAAAACAGGAAGGCAGATTACTACCTGAATGGTTGTAAATTGGGAGAGGGGTGTGTGCAGCAGGACCTGGGTGTCCTTGTGCATCAGTCGCTGAAGGTAAGCATGCAGGTGCAGCAGGCGGTAAAAAAGGCTAATGGTATGTTGGCCTTCAGATAGTTAGCATAGTTACTTCACTAGGGTCCCAGGTTTGATTCCCAGCTGGGTTACTGTCTGTGTGGAATCTGCACGTTCTCCCCGTGTCTGAGTGGGTTTCCTCCGGGTGCTCCGGTATTCTCCCACAGTAGAAAGATGTGTGGGTTAGGTGGATTGACCATGCTAAATTGCCCTTTGTGTTCAAAAAGGTTAAGTGGGGGTTACTGGGTTACGGGATAGGGTAGATATGTGGGCTTGAGTGGGGTGCTCTTTGTAGGGGTTGATGCAGACTCGATGGGCCGAATAGCCTCCTTCTGCATTGTAAATTCTATGATATGATTCATTGTGAGAGGTCGCGAGTACAGGAGCAGGGATGTGTTGTTGCAATTATACACGGCCTTGGTGAGGCCACACCAAGAATACTGTGTGCAGGTTTGGTCTCCTTCTCTGAGGAAGGATGTTCTTGCTCTCAAGCGAGTGCAGCGAAAGTTTACCAGACTGATTCCAGGGATGGCAGGACTGTCCAATGAGGAGAGATTGACTAGGTTGGGATTGTTCTCGCTGGAGTTCAGAATAATGAGAGGGGATCTCATAGAGGCTTATAAAATTCTAACAACTAGACAGGGTAGATGCAGGGAAGATTCACAATTTACATAGATAATTTGGAGTTGGGGACCAAGTGCAATGTGTCCGAGTTCAAGACACTAAGATGAGTGGTAAAGCAAAAAGTGCAGAGGATACTGTCAGTCTTCAGAGGGATTTGATAGTTTAAGTGAATGGGCTAGGGTCTGGCAAATGGAATACAATGTTGACAAATGTGTCCATTTTGGTAGGAATAAAAGGATTATTATTTAAATGATAAAATGTTAAAACATGTTGCTGTGCAGAGGGACCTTGGTGTCCTCGTGCAGGAGTCGCAAAAAGTTGGTTTACAGGTGCAACAGGTGATTAAGGAAGTGAATGGAGTTTTATCCTTCATTGCTAGAGGGATGGAGTTGAAGACTAGGGAGGTTATGCTGCAATTGTTTAAGGTGTTAGTGAGGCCACACCTGGAGTATTGTGTTCAGTTTTGGTCTCCTTACCTGTGAAAGGACGTACTTGCGTTGTAAGGTGTGCAGAGGAGATTCACTAGGTTAATCCCAGAGGTGAGGGGGTTGGATTACGAGGAGAGGTTGACTAGACTGGGACTGGGCCTCCTCCTGCTCCTATCTTATATGTCACTATGTAAACCACACTTTCCAGGACTGTCACTAACCTCATCTTCCCTGGAGATCTTCCATTCACAACTTCCAACCTCATAATCCGCTTCTACCTCCACCCCAAAATCCACAAACAGGACTGTCCAGGTAGGCCCATCGAACTCTTTTCTTCCTATCTTGACTCCATACTCTTTCATTACTTTCATTTTAGGCCGTTTGCAGCAGGGTGTGTTTTAGTTTCATTTTCAGAGCTGGATAGCTGCAGTCAAAGGTGTATTAGAGTCTCTCTCTGTAATCTAAAGACTGTAAATCAATCCTGGTGATTTAAAACTAATAACAGTAGTGACTTTAACCTGATGTGCTTCTGGTAAAAGGTGTTTTAAGTCTTATGGATGTTAAGAGGAAAGCTTAAAGGATTACTTAGTGTTGTGTTCTTTGGATTTGGACTTGAATTAATGGTTGCTAAGATGTTCACTATGTTTTAAAAAGGTTAACTTGAGTTCATAGAATAAACATTGTTTTGCTTTAAGAAATACTTTTCCATTTCTGTTGTACCACACCTGTAGAGTGGGCCGTGTGCTCCCCATACCACAATTTATTAAAAGTTGTGGGTCAGGTGAATTCCATGATACACTTTGGGGTTCTCTAAACCTTGGCCATACCACCTTGCACCCGGGAGGCAACATACCTTCCTGAAGTCTCGTTTGCATCCACAAAAATGACTGTCTACTCCCCTTACAATCTAATCTCCTATCACTGTAGCTCTATCACTCTTTTTCCTGCCCTCCTGTGCAGCAGAGCCAGCCATGGAGCCATGAACCTAGCTCCTTCTGCCTTCCCCTGGTGAGCCATCTCCCCCAACAGTATCCAAAATGGCATACCTGTTTTGCAGGGAGATGACTGCAGCGGACCCCTGCACTGCCTTCCTACACTTTTCTGCGTACCACGCCTGTAGTGTGGGCCTGGTGCTCCCCATACCACAATCTATTAAAAGTTGTGGGTCAGGTGAACTCCATGATATACTTTGGGGTTCTCTAAACCCTGCCCATATCAGGATAGACCGTCCATAAATATCCATTACAAACCCACTGACTCCCACAAGTACCTCGACTACTGCTCTTCGCACCCTACATCCTGTGAGGACTCCATCCCATTCTCCCAGTTCCTTCGCCTCCCTCACATCTATTCCAGTAATGCCACTTTCCAAAGCAGTGTTGCTGACATGTCTTCATTCTTCCTTAATCGTGGTTTCCCACCGACTGTGGTCTTTGGGGTTTTATACCGTGCCTCACCCATCTCCCACACCTCTGCTCTCACCCCTTCCCCACCTCCCAGAACCAGGATAGGGTCCCCCTTGCTCTCACTTTTCACACCAAACACATCTTCCCCTCACTCCCCCTGTCAGCATTGGAGGGACCATTCCCACTGGGATACCCTGGTCCACTCCTCCATCACTCCAATACCTCATCCTCTTCACACGGTACCTCCCCATACAATCACAGGTGTAACACCTGTCCCTTTACTGCCTCCCTGCTCACTATTCCAGGCCCTAAACACACTTTTCAAGTGAGGCAGCACTTCACGTGTGCCTCCTTCAATCTGATCTATTGCACTTGTTGCTCCCAATGTGGTCTGCTCTACATTAGGGAGACTAAACGCAGACTGGGCGACCGCTTGCAGAAAACCTTCAGTCGGTCCACAAGCAGGACCCAGACCTTCCTGTCACTTGCCATTTCAACTCACCATCCTGCTCTCACGTCCACATGTCCGTCCTTGGCCTGCTGCAATGTTCCAGTGAAGCCCAACACAAACTGGAGGAACAGCACCTCATCTTTCGATTAGTCACGTTACAGCCTTCTGGACTTAACATTGAGTTTAACAACTTCAGACTATGAACTCTCTCCTCCACCTTCACCCCATTTTTATTTCTGTCAATTTATTTTTATTTCTTCCCTTGATCCGTCCCCCCCGCTCTCATCCCACTTGGTCCATCTAGTTCCCTGTTCCTAGAACATAGAACATAGAACAGTACAGCACAGAACAGGCCCTTCGGCCCTCGATGTTGTGCCGAGCAATGATCACCCTACTCAAACCCACGTATCCACCCTATACCCATAACCCAACAACCCCCCCTTAACCTTACTCTTTAGGACACTACGGGCAATTTAGCGTGGCCAATCCACCTAACCCGCACATCTTTGGACTGTGGGAGGAAACCGGAGCACCCGGAGGAAACCCACGCACACACGGGGAGGACGTGCAGACTCCACACAGACAGTGACCCAGCCGGGAATCGAACCTGGGACCCTGGAGCTGTGAAGCATTTATGCTAACCACCATGCTACCATACTGCCTCCTAGTTGCCCTTTGACACACTGCTCTCTTTTGTTCTGCCATTTACACATTCTAATCTCTTTATGTGTCACTATCTGCATCCTTCTGAGCCTTCAGTGGGCTAAACAGCTGGCTTGTAATGCAGAGCAAGGCCAGCAGCACGGTTCAATTCCCGTACCGGCCTCCACAAACAGGCGCCGGAATGTGGCGACTAGGGGCTTTTCACAGTAACTTCATTGAAGCCTTTTTGTCCACGACATCTTTGTCAATCTCCACTTATCCCTGGACCTCTATCCAGCCCCAACACTCCACCCCACCCTCCCCCCCCCCCCCCCCAACCCCCCGTGACAACAGTATAAATCTGATCCTATTTCCAGTTCTCTCTGGCTTCGACAAAGAGTCATCCAGACTCAAAACATGAGCTCCCTTCTCTCTCCACAGATGCTGTCAGACCTGCTGCGATTGTCCAGTATTTTCTCTTCTTATTTTAATATGTCATGCCTGCAGTTCCACACCTGCTGATTGTTCCAAAGAAATTTGTGGAAACAATGCAGATGGCAATCTAAACAACCAAAGACCATTTCCTCAAACCGGCTCTTCAGCATTCAGTCCTTCAACTATTTTATCTGATAATCTGTGAATAGGCCAAGCTCACTTTGTTTACATATCTATAATTTCTGTTTTCAATCTCAGATCCAAGATAAGGAAATAAACCTCATTGACTAAAGCATTCATTTCTTCAAACACCTCCTAACCTATGGTGGATTTGCACATGACTTATTGGATGAAAAAGGTCAAGGCCCAACTGTTCGCCTTTCATCACCCTGGCAGTCACATTACATTCACTCAATATTTGTAAATAAATTGATGACTGATCGTGACAATCAATCTCATAGAATCATTGAATTTACAGACAGAAAGAGGTCCATTGAATCTGCACCAGTCCTTGGAAAGAGCACCTTACTTAAGCCCACACCTCCTCCTAGCTTTTTCCAAGAATGGGGGTGACAATTACAAGGGGTCACCATTTCAAGGTGAGAGGGGGAAAGTTTAAGGGAGATGTGCGTGGGAAGTTTTTTACGCAGAGGGTGGTGGGTGCCTGGAACGCTTTACCGGTGGAGGTGGTAGAAGCGGGCACGATTTAAGATGCATCGGGACAGATATATGAACGGGTGGGGAACAGAGGGAAGTAGATCCTTGGAAAATAGGCGACAGGTTTAGATAAAGGATCTGGATCGGTGCAGGCTGGGAGGGCCGAAGGGTTTATTCCTGTGTGGAAAACGCATTTTTCCTTGTTCTAGGTCAGGTTAACGGCGCGGGCGGTCTGGAGAAACTTTTCAAGGTTCGCGTCATGGTCCTGCTGATCATGGCCGCAGATGGTGACATTGTCCAAGTACTGGTAAGTAGCCCGCAGGCCGGACTGGTCCACCATTTGGTCCATCGCCCTCTGGAAGACGGAGACCCCATTTGTGACTCCGAAGGGGACCCTGAGGAAGTGGAAAAAGCCAACCAGCCGCTTCGAAAGCAGTATAGAGGCGGTCTTCCGGTCAGATAGGGAGCTGGTGGTAGGCAGATTTTAGGTCGACAGTGGAGAATACGCGGTATTGAGCGATCCGATTGACCATCTCTGCTATGCGGGGAAGGGGGTAACCATTGAGCTGCGTGAAGCGGTCTATGGTCTGGCTGTAGTCCACGACTATCCGTTCCTTTTCCCCAGACAGTACTACCACCACTTGTGCTCTCCAGGGGCTGTTGCTAGCCTCAGTGGACCCCCTCTTTCAGTAAACGCTGGACCTCTGACTTGATAAAAGTCTCTTGGGCACTGTACTGCCGGCTCCTGGTGGCGACGCGCTTACAGTCGGGGGTGAGGTTCGTGAATAGTGAGGGGGGTGCAACTTCAGTGTTGCAAGGCTGCATACCGTGAGGGGGGGCAAGGGTCCGCCGAACTTCAGGGTCAGGTTTCGGTGGCTGCATTGGAAATCCAGACCGAGCAGCAGGGGGGGGGGGGGGGGGGGGGGGGGGGCGCGCAGAGGTGAGGGAGGATATGGAGCTTGAAATTAGTGTATTCGGCACCCTGGATCGCGAGATTCGCAATACCCCTTGATTTGGACCGAGTGGGACCCGGAAGCAAGGGCTATGGTTTGGGAAGCGGGATAGGTGCGCAAGGAGCAGCGCCTTACCGTTTCTGGATGGACAAAGCTTTCCGTGCTCCCGGAGTCGAAGAGGCAGGGAGTGTCGCGCCCGTTGATCTGGACCTGCATCATGGAGTTCCGCAGGTGCTTTGGCCGCGATTGGTCAAGAGTGATCGCTCCCAGTTGCGGGTAGCCTGAGTCCTCAGCCGAGTCGGTTTCACAAAATGGCAGCCGCCGTCGGTCGTACGTGTTGGGTTTAGAAAATGGCCGCCACCAAATCGCCACCCCCATGACTCGCACAAGGCCGATGACGCGTCAGAAAGGGGCGTGTCCAGCCGGTGCACAGCCGCGTTGCGGAGTCTGCAGGCCTGTGAGCTCGATTTTCGGGCCTGGTGAGCTTTTTGTTCCTGGGCCTAGCCAGGCAGACCCTCGTGAAATGCCCCTTCTTTCCGCAGTCGCTGCAGATGGCGGAGACGGCTGGGCAGCGTTGACATGGCTGCTGGCCCTGCCCACAGAAATAGCATGGTGTGCCCCCGGTCTGGGCAGGTCGCCACGCGGCGCAGGCCCGTGGCGTGGCCGAGTCTGGGGAAGTCCGAGAGGGGCTTGCAGAGTCTGCGCGGTATGTGCCTAGGTTGTGGCGGGCCACTTCCAGTGAGGTGGCGAGCATTACCGTGTCCTGAAGGTCTTTAGCTCCATTTTCGAGGATGCGCTGCCTGATATAGGTGGAACGGATGCCGGACACGAAGGCGTCTTGGATGTGCAGGTTCATGTGGACTTCTCCTGTCATATCCTGATGGTTGCAGTTCCTGGCGAGCGCGGTGAGTTTTTCCACATACTCATCCAGCGTTTTCCCTGAGCACTGCCGGCAGGCCGTGAGCAGGTGCTGTGCATGTACCTCATTTATGGGTTTGACGAATCGCTTTCGCAGGATCTCGATCGCCTCGTCTTAAGTGGTCGCCTTCTCGATCATGGCGGAGATTCTATGGCTCACCCGGGCGCAGCTTGCGAGGCCCTTTGACGGGAGCTGCCGAGGATTCCAGGTAGGCCTCGAAGCAGCGGAGCCAGTACTTTGGCCTCCGGTGTCCGTGCTTCCAGGTTGAGCCTTTTGGGCTTGAGACCGGCGTCCATCTTAATGTTTTCTGTTTATTAAATTGTAGTACCCTCAATAACAACACAAGAGTGTGGAATGTTAAATGAAGGCTTTAATAAGCAGAGAACTAGCCAGCTTACAGAGATGAGTGCTCACTGAGTGCCGCCTACAGGGTGTCACCTTATATACGGCCCACTGATGGGCGGAGCCGGAGGCGGGGTCTCCCGGGGTTCCAAACCCAGTCTTAAAGGGGCATCACCCACATGGTGTTAAGGGTACAGTCACCATTTATCACAGTGTGAAAAGCCCCTAGTCGCCACATTCCGGTGCCTGTTCGGGTACACTGAGGGAGAATTCAGAATATCCAAATTACCTAACAGCACAGTAACTTCATTGCAGTGTTAATGTAAGCCTACTTAAAGATTTTATTATGCATCTTCTGATTCAAGATCATTTCTTTCTATTGTACTGACAAAGCTACCACACCATCCTTTCCTTCCAGACTGTCCTTTTGAAAAGTCACATACCCTAAAAGGTAAGGTTAGGGGGGGGGGGGGGGGGGGTTGTTGGGTTACGGGTATAGGGTGGGTTTGAGTAGGGTGATCATTGCTCGGCACAACATCGAGCTATTCCCCTAACTATACAACCCCTGACAACAACTAAATTTCTCTCTTCTCCCCTGTACCACAGTGCTATGGTCAGTTTGCTCATCCTCCCTACAGCCTCTGTTCTCGACCACACGGAGCAAGAATCTTGATCATGTTAGACAAGAGCAGAGGCTGAGGCTCCTGCAGTACTACCTCTTGCATCCCACTACCTGCCTCACTTGTAGTCACACACTCCTGTCCCTGACCACTGAATGAATTTAAGATATGATGTGGAGATGCCGGCGTTGGACTGGGGTGAGCACAGTAAGAAGTCTTACAACACCAGGTTAAAGTACCTGGTCTTTAACCTGGTGTTGTAAGACTTCTTACTGAATTTAAGATAGTTAGTCTAAGTGATGTGACTGCTTCCTGAAACGCATCGGCCAGATAAGACTCTCTTTCTTTGGTGTGTCGCAATCTCTGAAGCTCAGACCCCAGCTCATTAACTCTAAGCTGAAGTTCCTCGAGCAACCATCACTTGCTACAAATGTGGTTACTATGAACCACAATGGGATCCACCAGCTCCCACATGCTGCAGCAACATCACATCGCCTGACCCTCCATCCCTATTTTATTTAATTAGATTTTTAATTTGTTTTTAATTTTACTACTGATCTGTAATTTTCACACTAACTTTTTTCTACCTAGCCTTCAATCTCAAAGGAAGTCCAAAATGGTAGAAGAGAAAAATACTCACCGACCAAACACTTACCTGTGATATTACACAGGCGTGTTCACTCGAAGTTGTCGAACTCTTGCAACTTATCTCCCAGTTCTGGCCTTGGTCCGCCCCTGTCTCCACATGTGGATGGAGCAGAGCAAACAAGACACAGCAATACCTCTATGCCCCACTTCACTAAACTCCCACACTGACCTCAACTCCAGAGTTTCACTCTCTGCAGCGGGAACTCTGGGCATATTGCTCCGCGAGGCAGGATATGTTGCTCATGCACCTAACACCAGACCACCGACGCAACTGCTGTACTCAAAACTGTGGCATGACAGTAGTCTCCCAGGAGAGCAGTGTAAATGCTTTTGACCTCAAAACATCCCTGAAGAGGTCAAACTTCTCCACCGACTCATGGGCAACGTTACATCCATTACATAGTTGGTTCCAGCTGCTTGCAGAAAAATACTTTTCACTGTACCTCGGTACACGTGACAATAAACAAATCCAATCCAATCCATCAATAAAGCTCAATGAAGAGATCCTGAAAAATAGGGGCCATACTCCATGTCTTGAAAGCCTTTCTTGATGAAGGCAGATATAGGTAGTGAAATTCATCATCGTCTCCAATGTACCAGATCGGCCTGTTCTCGACCAACGTGGAGAAGATTAATTCAGGAAGACACCCCAAAAAAAATCAAAAGACTTTGTCGGGAACGCACATAGGCATCAGAGAGAGTGCACAAGTCATAGAATCATAGATTCTCTACAGTGCAGAAATAGGCCACTCGGCCCATTGAGTCTGCACTGACACTTTGAAAGACCAATCTACCTGGGCCCAACCCTCCACTTTTACAGGTGCACCATAGACAGCATCCTATCTGGCTGCATCACAGCCTGGTATGGCAACTGCTCGGCCCAAGACCAGAAGAAACTACAGAGTCGTGAACACAGCCCAGTCCATCACACAAACCCGTCTCCCATCCATTGACTCTGTCTACTACTCCCACTGCCTGGGGAAAGCGGGCAGCATAATCAAAGACCCCTCCCACTAGGCTTATTCATTCTTCCAACTTCTTCCATCGGCCAGGAGATACAAAAGTCCGAGAACACGCACTAAAAGATTCAAAAACCGCTTCTTTCCCTCTGTTACCAGGCTGCTAAGTGACCCTCTTATGGACTGATGGACTGATCTGATCTCTTCACACATCTTCTCTGCTGAGTAGTACTACACTCCTGTATGCTTCGCCCGATGCCTGTGTCTATGTATTTACATTGTGTATTTTATGCTTTCCCTATTATGTATTTTCTTTCCAGGTACAGAATGATCTGTTTGAGCTGCACACAGAACAATACTTTTCACTGTACCTCGGTGACAATAAACTAATCCAATCCAATCCAACCCAATCCCGAGACATTGCTTCATAAATCAGACGTAACTGATTAACATAGCTCTGCCCACATGTCATTTGGAAAATGTGGCAGTTCATTGGCATTTTGCACCAGTTGCTGTTTAGTGTGAAAGGAGAAGAGAAAGTATTCCTCATGTAGGCATGGTGGATGATATAAGGCAGGTCGAGCACTCATTTTGAGTACACCAGGGGTGCGATTCTCCCAACGGGAGACAATGTGCCGACGCCGGAGTGAAAACCGGAGTGTTTCACTCCGGCGTCGGAGGCCACTCCTCGCCCCCTATTCTCCCACCCCCAGGGGGCTAGGAGCGACGCCGCATCAATTACGCACGCCGGGCCTTCGCGCCCGCGTCAAAGCGGCACCGTGTAAATGATGCGGCCAGCGGCGCCTAAATGACGTCACCCGCGCATGCGCAGGTTGGCCGGTGCCAACCCGTGCTTGCGCGGTTGCCATCCTCCCCTCCGCTGCCCCGCAAGACATGGAGGATTGATCTTGTGGGGTGGTGGAGGGAAAAGAGTGCGGCTTTCAGAGACGCCGGCCCGACAATCGGTGGGCACCGATCGTGGGCCAGACTCCTCCTGAGCACCCCCCTGGTGCTCGATCCTCCCTCCTCCCCCCCTCACAGGCCCCACATGCAGCGGTGCGCAGGTGTGGTTGGCGCCGGCGTGAACCGGTCGGATTAGGCAGGCCGCTCGGCCCATCCGGGCCAGTGAATCGCTGCTCGACCGTTAGAAACGGCGAGCGGCGATTCTCCGAGCGGCCTGTCGCAAAACGTGACACACCGTTTTGGGGGGGGTGGGAGAATTGCATGCGGGTGCCAGGGCGGCGTGGCGTGAATCGCCCGGCACTCCCGCGATTCTCCCACCCGGCGTGGGGGTCGGAGAATCGCGCCCCAGGAATTTAGCTGTCGCAGGATTCAAAGTTACCATTTTGGATGTGCTAACAGTGATATTTAAAAACACTATTCTCAGTGCATTTTCTGTATTTTGAAAATTTATTTTTAAAGACATTAGGATTTATTATATTTGAAGAGAAAAACTCCCACCATTGTCTAAAAGTTGATCTGATGGCCTCAAAATTTAATTTTGTAACATCAGCAAGATTAAGTGGAAGCTGCTCTTAATTGTTTTATGCTGATTTCTGGTTGTTTGACATTCCGGCACATAACAATGAGATTCTCTGGAAATTCTGACTCAAGTTTCTGTTGGAGAGGTAGGAATGGACAGGGGAACATGTTTCAATGTAAATCTGGCGTGTGCAATCACGAAAGTCCCAGCAATTCATCGTTATGGATCATAGAATTGATCATAGAATTCACAGTGCAGAAGGAGGCCATTCGGCCCAAGTGACCCAAGCCGGGAATCGAACCTGGGACCCTGGAGCTGTGAAGCAACAGTGCTAACACTGTGCTACCGTGCCACCATGTTTTGCAGCTCCTCATATTTCAGGTTCTACTTTGCCAGATTTGCCACAAAGAAATGCAAAGTTATAGGTGGGTGAGAAAGGGCAACAAAATTAACATAATACATTCCTGAGTGTTTCCCAATTCCTAGTTAAGGCGCATTAATTGAGACATGTGTTCATGGCAGCATCCATAATACAGGTTTTTGTGACTCAGCCAGATTATTAAAATGTAATAACCACTGAATGAAGGAATTGTGTGATAATTTGAATCTCACAGAAAATATCTTTAGCGCCAAGAGCTAGATCTAATTCTTCTTGAAATTACAATGTTTTCGGCTCAACTACTTTTTGTGGTAATGAATTCCACAGATTCAGCACTCTCTGGGTGAAGAAATATCTCCTCAGAATCACAGAATGATACAGTGCAGAAGAGGCCCTTCAGCCCATTGAGTCTGCACCAAGACATGAAACACACTTGACCTACCTACCTAATCCCATTTGCCGGCACTTGGCCCATAGCCTTGAATCTAATGATGGGCCAAGTGCTCATCCAGATACTTTGTATTTTACTTATTTATTATTTTATTTTTTAAATAAATTTAGAGTACCCAATTCTTTTTTTTTTCAATTAATGGGCAATTTAGTTGGGCCAATCCACCTCGCCTGTACATCTTTGGGTTGTAGTAGTGAGACCCACGTGAACACGGGAAGAATGCACAAATTGCACACGGACAGTGACCTGGGACCGGGATTAAACCCAGTTTCTCAGTGCTGTGAGGCAGCAGTGCTAACCACTATGCTACCTTCCCGCCCTATCTAGATACTTTTTGAAGGATGTGAGGCAAACCCTCTCCCAGGCAGTGCATTCCAGACTGTCACCACCCACTGAGTAAAAGAGTTTTTCGTCACATCCTCCTGCCCCTCACTTTGAACTTGTGTCCCCTCATCACTGACCCTTTAACTAAAGGGAACAGCTTCTCCTATCCACCCTTTCCATGCCCCTAATAATCTTGTGCACCTCGATCATCTCACCCCTCAGTCCTCTTTGTTAAATAAAGAAGCATAGAAAATAGCCGCAGGAAGAGTCTATTTGGCTCTACAAATCTGCTACGCCATTCATTCTGATCATGGCTGATCATTCAACTCAATAGCCTGATCCCGCTTTCCCCCCCATATCCTTTGATCCTCTTTGCCCCACGTGCGATACAATATACAAACTTTTGGCCTCAACTACTTTCTGGGGTAATGAATTCCGCCAGCTCACCACTCTCTAGGTGAACAAAGTTCTCCTCATCTCTGATCTAAATGGTTTACCCCGTATCCTCGGACTGTGATCCCTGGTTCTGGACACCCCCAACATCAGTCTGGTAAACCTTCTCTGCACTCCCTCTAGAGAAAGAACATCCTTCATGAATGAAATGAAATGAAATGAAAATCGCTTATTGTCACGAGTAGGCTTCAAATGAAGTTACTGTGAAAAACCCCTAGTCGCCATATTCCGGCGCCTATTCGGGGAGGCTGGTACGGGAATTGAACCGTGCTGCTGGCCTGCTTGGTCTGCTTTCAAAGACAGCGATTTAGCTTCATCAGATAATAATAACAAAACTAACGGGTCTTTTTCTGATTGGTAGATAGTGACGAGTAGGATACCACAGGGATCTGTACTAGGATCCCAACTGTTCACATTATATATCAATGATTTTGATGAAAAAACGAAGTGAATAATCCCCAAATTTGCAGATGATACAAAGTTGGGTCGGAGGATGATCTGTGAGGAGGATGCAGAGATGCGGCATGATAGCACAGTGGTTAGCAGAGTCGCTTCACAGCTCCCGGGACCTGGGTTCGATTCCCGGCTTGGGTCACTCTCTGTGTGGATTCTGCACCTTCTCCTCCTGTCTGCGTGGGTTTCCTCCGGGTGCTCCACTTTCCTCCCTCAAGTCCCGAAAGACGTGCCGTTAGGTAATTTGGACATTCTGAATTCTCCCTCTGTGTACCCGAACAGGCGCCAGAATGTGGCGACGAGGGGCTTTTCACAATAACGTCATTGCAGTGTTAACGTAAGGCTACTTGTGACAATAAAGATTATTAAATTAATTTTAAAAGGTTAGGTGGATTGGCCATGCTAAATTGACCTTAGTGTCTAAAAAGGTTAGGTGGGGTTACTGGGTTACGGGGATAGGGTGGGGGTGTGGGCTCAGGTACGGAGGAGGCTTTGTCACGGCATAGTGACCATTTCACCTCGGTGGATGAGGAGCTGCGGAGGGTGGGGGAGATTAACAGAGGGCTGAGAGACAAGGTTGAAGACCTGGAGAACAGGTTGCATAGGCACAACCTGAGGATCATGGGTGTACCTGAAGGGGTGGAGGGCCAGAGTCCAACAGAATATTTTGCTGCTATAATAGTGAAGCTGACAGGGGATGGACAGGAGCCCTCCCAGTATGAGTTGAACAGGCCCACCAGTCCAGCTCCCCTCCAAGTCACTCACCACCCTGACTTGGAAATATATCGCCATTCCTTCACTGTCACTGGGGCAACATCCTGGAACTCCCTCCCTTACAGCACAGTGGGTGTACCTACAAAGCAAGTACTGCAGCGAGAAGGCAACTTACCACCACCTTCTGAAGGGCAACTAGGGATGGGCAATAAATGCTGGCCTAACCAGCGACACCTACATCCCGTAAATGAATAAGAAAAAAGTGAGGATGAATGAGCCACCGAGGGCAGTGATTGTCTGTTTCTGTAATTTCCAGGTGAAGGAGAGAGTGCTGAGGTGGGTGAAGCAGAGGCGTGAGGTGGAGTGGGAAGGAAAGGGTACATGTGTACCAGGACTTGATGGAGCTGGCCAGGAGGCTGGCAACCTTTGGACGGGCTAAGGCGGCGTTTAGTGCAGTTTGGTGTGGCCTACCCAGCGAAGCTGAGGGTCACATACAAAGGCAGAGACTATTACTTTGAGACGGCGGCTGAAGTGGAGCTGTTTGTTAAGGCAGAAGGCCAGGGATTCGCCTGAATTTGGGGCGCGATTCTCCGGAAATGCGGAGAGTCATGAAGGCTGCCGTGAAACTGGCCGTGTTTCACGGCAGCCTCCGCGCCCCCTCCCGGGACCCGATTCTGCTCCCTGGTCGGGGCTAGCAGCGGGGCCCCGTGAACCACGGCATCGCAGGCTTAGCGAACTTCGCTAAGGGTAACGGCGGTTGACGCGCACCAAGGGTAACGGCGGTTGACGCGCACGATGACGTCAACCGCGCATGCGCGGATTGGACGGCTCCAACCCGCGCATGCGCGGATGACGTCATCACGCATATGCGTGAAACCCGCGCATGCGCGGGCCGTCATGCCCCTCAGCCGCCCCGCGGACTGATCCAGCGGGGCGGCGGAGGAACAAAGAGTGTGCGGGGTTCGGACCCGCTGCCCACAATCGGTGCCCACCGATCGCGGGCCCATTCCACCCTTGGCACGGCCGTGGTGCGGTCGTGCCAATCGGTGCCATGGTTCCCCAGAACGGCACTTTGCGGCTGTTTTCACGAACGGTGAGAGCAGGCGTGTTGGAGTTCGTGAAAACGGCCATAAAGGCCTGGGAACTCGGCCCATCGGATAGGGGAGAATCGCTGTTCGCCGTATAAAAACGGCGAGCAGCGATTCGTGTTGTGGGGCGGCCGTGGGGGGGAAGAATAGCGGGAGGTCGGGAAAAATGTCAGGAAGGCCCTCCCGCTATTCTCCGACCCGTCGTGGGGGGCGGAGAATCGCGCCCCATGGTCTTTTGCTGGTTTTTGGGTGAGTTTTTGGTTTTGGTTTCCTTTTTTCAGAGCTGTGTTCTTTTTCTTGTATGGGTGTTACACATAACTTGATGTTTGGGGTGGTTTGCTTTTGTAATGGGTTTGGATGGGTGAGGAGGGCATTGGAATTGATGTGTTTTTGTTTTTGGATGTGGGGGAGGGGGCTCTGGCAGGAGCCATCGCGCTAGCGAACACTATGTTGGCGAGTGAACGGGAGCAAGGTAGGGGGAGGGGCCACATCTGCTAGAACCTGTATGGGCAGGTTTTGATGGCCTAGGAGGTGTGAATGGTGAGGAGATGGGACAGATAATGGGTGAGATGTTTTCAAGAGGAGGTGATGGAGGGGTTGCTGGGGGGGTGGGGGGGGGTGGGGTGGGGGGGAGGGGGCTGGCAGTAGCTGAGGCAGGGTCCTGTATGTGAGGCGGGTCTGGAAGGATGGCCATGGCAGGTAGGAAGGGCGGGTGGTGTGAGAGACCCCCGGTCAGAATGGTGACGTGGAACGTACGAGGGATGGAGGGACAGGTGAAGAGAGCCCGTGTGTTCTCGCATCTGAAGGGCTTGAAGGCGGATGTGGTGCAGTTACTGGCTACCAACCTGAGGGTAAAGGACCGGATGAGGCTGAGGAAGAGTTGGGTGAGCCAGTTGTTCCATTCTGGCTTCGACAACCAACACAACATCGTACCAGAGTGCTGAAGATTTGAAGATAACGACAGCAGTGACCAAGTTAAGAAAGTTAAATTTGGCGGACAGGCCGATCTGGTGAATTGCAGTCTGTGGCGACTCAACGCGCTAGAAGACACTGAAGCGCGAGATGGAATGACTGAAAGCCCCCCACCAGCTTCAGATATCCGGTAATGTAGACAAAAACTGGAGGCTCTTCAAGCAACAGTTCAAACTCTATGTTTCGGCCCTAGGCCTGCAGGCTCAGCCTGATGTGGGGTGAATAGCGTTGCTGCTAATGGTGGCAGGTCCACAGCAATTGAACTGGATAACACATTTACATTCAACAGTGAGAGGGATAGCAAGAGATACGATGAAACTGTTAGTTACTTCGAACGGCATTGCTCCCCCCAATAAAATGAGACATTTGAGAGATAAATGTTCCGCATGTGTACCCAAAACCCTGGCGAATAGTTTGACAGTTTTGTCACTGACTTGAGGCTGAAGGCCCAGTCATGCAACTTCAGCAGCCTGAAATCTTCGCTCATCTGCGACCAAATTGTCTTTGGTGTAGCTAATGATAAACTCCGGGAGAGGTTATTGTGGGAAGAGATTTGGAATTGGAACAAGCAGTAAAGATTTGCAGACAAATCGAAAGATTTTGGCGTCAACTCAGAAGAAGACACCAGCACCATTAGTTATGAGACGCACATCGTGAAGAAACGTGGGCTCAGTGCGGGCGGCCATTTTAAGCGGCCGACAGGAGCCGCCATCTTGTGCCAAAAATGTGGCACTCGGCATGGTCCACGACAATGTTCAGTCTTTGGAAAAGTTTGTTCCAGGTGCAGCCATATTGGGCACTTTGCAAAACAGTGTTTTGCGCATCCTACAATCGGCCAGATAAGATCAGTAAATGTAATTCATGAGATAAAGACTGATGAACAGTTCTTCATTGATCTCATTGCAACAGCGGATAGAAGATTCCCAACAAAAAAGATGAAAGTATAATTTCCAAAAAGACCGAAGCTAATAAGAACTCTCTGGAAACCATTAAAACTAGATGTAAATCAATGGTGTTCCTGAATATCTCATTATTTTGATGCGACTTCGACACAATAATGAGACCCAACCTTCTCAGTCACTCTGTTCTGCACAAGCTGAACGCACAGCTGAAAGTCGCTGATTGGCCAGGGCTGCCGGTGTTCTCCGGAACAAAAACAATGGAGACCGTCGGTTCATGCGAACCTGAGCTCTTTGTAGATGACATGAGGTGCAGGTTACTGTTTAATATTGTAGACATGGACATTGACTCCATCATAGGAGCAGATTCATGTGAATCCCTGAATTCAGTTGAGTGACTAGTGTCCCAGAGGACGGTTGGCCAGCTGAACACTACAGATCCCGACAAGATATTAGAGTGTGCACGGTTGATGAAATCCAGAAGAAATCCAGGTGGAGGATGACAAATCAGAAAAGGAAACGGAACAGCCAGCGAGCATTCCACAATTCTGGTGAAGTCTTTAAGAAAGTGCCTGTGCTCAGTGGCATGATACAGGAGCATGAAAAGCCTGTATTAAAGCATCTGTAAGATGTGAATGTTAAAGGGACAGAGTATGAGAAGCCGTGGAATTTCACTCAGGAGTTTAAGTTTGAGCTTAAATGAGGTGATCACGGAAATGTATCAGTTGGATTCATGGCCGCTTAAATCATTCTTTGCTGAACCAGAAATCATGGGATGTACAGGCTGTAAGATTGGCTGGAGGGAGGGCAAAAATGTAACGAAGAACGCAACTAAAACAGAACTGAAGCACATAGATCAAAGCGCTCACAGAACAGTTGCAAAAACCGTACCAAATGAATCGTTCTTTAATTTCTTCCGTCCTCCTGCAGTTCCACAGCGTGGAATATTAAGCAAAAGCTCGGCAGCCAAACTCAGGGCTGACTTTGAACTTGGCAGCCTCCTGCGTGAACACATAAATCCGTGTGCAATGTTGTACTTTACAGGAGAGATCATTGCAGACGGTGCTGAATCCGACGATGACTACTACGAATATATGTTTGAAGATTTTGAAGAAGATGCAGAAAGCAATGGTGTGGTGGAAGGTGAGACACATGAAAACCAGTATGAACTGCTTGTAGATCTTTTTTACAAGAGCAAAGATGGTCTCAATGAAAAGGCTGACTGGGGCTGATTTCGCTAAAAGTGGTGTATGGGGCCCACTTAGTAAGGGCGAGAATGAGCCAGCCGTTTGAGGGAGTGGTGGATAGGTGTGAGCGATGTGGGAGGGGCCCAGCTAACCATGTCCAGAAGCCCGAAGGTTGGAGGTATGGGGTCAGTATTCAACAACTCCCGTTGTGTCTCCCACCCATCCTCCTCCTCTAACCAAAAAAAAAAGTTCTGTCCGTCAGATTGCTAAACTAACAAGTTTTGTTTTTTAGTTTTCAGTAGTTGGGAAGTTAGTTCAGTGGGAATGGAGGCTAGGGCAGTTGAATATTCCTCCTGCAGAATGTGGGCGGAAAGGGTCACCTCGAGTGTCCCTGCTGACTACATCTGCGGGAAGTGCACCCAACTCCAGCTCCTCGAGAACCGCGTTACGGTCCTGGAGCTGGAGCTGGATGAACTTCGGATCATTCAGGAGGTGGAGGGGGTTATTGAGAGGAGTTATAGGGAGGTAGTCACACCTCAGGTAAAAGAAAAGGGTAGATGGGTTACCGTCATGGGAGGGAGAGGGAACCGGTAGGCAGTGCAGGGATCCCTGTGGTCGTTCCCTTCTATAACAAGTATACCGTTCTGGATACTGTTGTGGGGGATGACTTACCAGGGGTAAGCAATGGGGCACAGGTCTCTGGCACAGAGTCTGTCCCTGTTGCTCAGAAGGGAAGGAAGAAGAGGAACAGAGCACTTGTCATTGGGGACTCCATAGTTAGAAGAACAGACAGGAGGTTCTGTGGGAACGAAAGAGACTCACGGTTGGTGTGTTGCCTGCCAGGTGCCAGGGTTCGTGATGTCTCTGATCGTGTTTTTGGGATCCTTAAGAGGGAGGGGGAGCAGCCCCAAGTCGTGGTCCACATAGGTACCAACGACATAGGTAGGAAGAGAGATGGGGATTTGAGACAGAAATTCAGGGAGCTAGGGTGGAAGCTGAGAGCTAGAACAAACAGAGTTGTTATCTCTGGGTTGTTACCCGTGCCACGTGCTAGTGAAGTAAGAAATAAGGAGAGAGAGGAGTTGAACACGTGGCTACAGGGATGGTGCAGGAGGGAGGGTTTTGGTTTCCTGGATAATTGGGGCTCATTCTGGGGTAGGTGGGACCTCTACAAACAGGATGGTCTTCACCTGAACCAGAGGGGTACCAATATCCTGGGGGGGAGATTTGCTAGTGCTCTTCGGGGGGGTTTAAACTAATTCAGCAGGGGGATGGGAACCTAAATTGTAGTCCCAGTGTACAGGATGTTGAGAGTAGTGAGGTCAGGGATAGGGTTAAAAGTTCGAAAGAGGGCACCGGCAAGCAGGACGCTGGTTTGAAGTGTGTCTACTTCAACGCCAGGAGCATCCGGAATAAGGTGGGTGAGCTTGCAGCATGGGTTGGTACCTGGAATCTCGATGTTGTGGCGATTTCGGAGACATGGGTAGAGCAGTGACAGGAATGGTTGTTGCAGGTTCCAGGATTTAGATGTTTCTGTAAGAACAGAGAAGATGGTAAAAGAGGGGGGGTGTGGCATTGTTAATCAAGGAAAGTATTACGGCGGTAGAAAGGACGTTTGAGGACTCGTCTACTGAGGTAGTATGGACCGAGGTTAGGAACAGGAGAGGAGAGAGGTCACCCTGTTGGGAGTTGTCTATAGACCTCCGAATAGTTCCAGAGATGTAGAGGAAAGGATTGCAAAGATGATTCTCGACAGGAGCGAGAGTAACAGGGTAGTTGTTATGGGGGACTTTAACTTTCCAAATATTGACTGGAAATACTATAGTTAGAGTACTATAGATGGGTCAGTTTTTGTGCAGTGTGTGCGGGAGGGTTTTCTGACACAGTATGTAGACAGGCCAACAAGGGGCGAGGCCACATTGGATTTGGTACTGGGTAATGAACCCGGCCAGGGGTTAGATTTAGATGTAGGTGAGCACTTTGGTGATAGTGATCACAATTCAGTTATGTTCACTTTAGCAATGGGCAGGGATAGGTATATACCGCAAGGCAAGAATTATAGCTGGGGAAAGGCAATTATGATGCTATTCGGCAAGATTTAGGATGTATAGGATGGGGAAGGAAACTGCAGGGGATGGGTACAATCGAAATGTGGAGGTTTTTCAAGGAACAGGTACTGCGTGTCCTTGATAAGTATGTACCTGTCAGGCAGGGAGGAAGTTGTCGAGCAAGGGAACCGTGGTTTACTAAGGAAGTTGAAGCACTTGTCAAGAGGAAGAAGAAGGCTTATGTTAGGATGAGACATTAATGGCTCAGTTAGGGCACTTGAGAGTTACAAGTTAGCCAGGAAGGACCTAAAGGGAGAGTTAAGAAGAGCAAGGAGAGGACACAAAAAGTCATTGGCGGATTGGATCAAGGAAAACCCTAAGGCTTTCTATAGGTATATCAGGAACAAAAGAAAGACTAGAGTAAGATTAGGGCCAATCAAGGATAGTAGTGGAAAGTTGTGTGTGGAATCAGAGGAGATAGGGGAAGCGTTAAATGGATATTTTTTGTCAGTGTTTACACTGGAGAGACAATGTTGTCGAGGAGAATACTCAGGTTCAGTCAACCAGGCTAGATGGAATTGAGGTTCACAAGGAGGAGGTGTTAGCAATTTTGGAAAGTGTAAAAATAGATAAGTCCCCAGGGCCAGATGGGATTTATCCTAGGATTGTCTGGGAAGCCAGGGAGGAGATTGCAGAGCCTTTGTCCTTGATCTTTATGTCGTCTTTGTCGACAGGAATAGTGCCGGAAGACTGGAGGATAGCAAATGTTGTCCCCTTGTTCAAGAAGGGGAGTAGAGATAACCCTGGTAATTATAGACCTGTGAGCCTTACTTCGGTTGTGGGTAAAATGTTGGAAAAGGTTATAAGAAATAGGGTTTATAATCATCTTGAAAAGAACAAGTTGATTAGCGATAGTCAACACGATTTTGTGAAGGGTAGATCATGCCTCACAAACCTTATTGAGTTTTTTGAGAAGGTGACCAAACAGGTGGATGAGGGTAAAGTGGTTGATGTGGTGTATATGGATTTCAGTAAGGCGTTTGATAAGGTTCCCCACAGTAGGCAATTGCAGAAAATAAGGAAGTATGAGATTGAAGGTGATTTAGCGGTTTGGATCAGTAATTGGCTAGCTGAAAGAAGACAGGGTGGTGCTTGATGGCAAATGTTCATCCTGGAGTTCAGTTACTAGTGGTGTACCACAAGGATCTGTTTTGGGGCCACTGCTGTTTGTCATTTTTTATAGATGACCTGGAAGAGGGTGTAGAAGGATGGGTTAGTAAATTTGCAGATGACACGAATGTCGCTGGAGTTGTGGATAGTGCTGAAGGATGTTATAGGATACAGAGGGACATAGATAAGCTGCAGAGCTGGGCTGAGAGGTGGCAGATGGAGTTTAATGCGGAAAAGTGTGAGGTGGTTCACTTTGGAAGGAGTAACAGGAATGCAGAGTACTGGGCTAATGGCAAGATTCTTGGTAGTGTAGATGAACAAAGAGATCTCGGCATCCAGGTACATAAATCCCTGAAAGTTGTCACCCAGGTTAATAGGGCTGTTAAGAAGGCATATGGTGTGCTAGCCTTTATCAGCAGGGGGATTGAGTTTCGGAACCACAAGGTCATGCTGCAGCTGTACATAACTCTGGTGCAACCGCTCCTGGAGTACTGCGTGCAGTTCTGGTCACCATATTATAGGAAGGATGTGGAAGCTTTGGAAAGGGTTCAGAGGAGATTTACTAGGATGTTGCCTGGTATGGAGGGAAGGTCTTACGAAGAAAGGCTCAGGGACTTGAGGTTGTTTTCGTTAGAGAGGAGAAGGCTGAGAGGTGACTTAATAGAGACATATAAGATAGTCATAGGGTTAGATAGGGTGGACAGTGAGAGTCTCTTTCCTTGGATGGTGATGACCAACACGAGGGGACATAGCTTTAAATTGAGGGGTAGTAGATATAGGACAGATGTCAGAGGCAGTTTCTTTACTCAGAGAGTAGTAGGGGTGTGGAACGCCCTGCCTGCAACAGTAGTAGACTCGCCAACTTTAAGGGCATTTAAGTGGTCGCTGGATAGACATATGGATGAAAATGGAATAGTGTAGGTCAGATAGGCTTCAGATGGTTTCACAGGTCGGCGCAACATGGAGGGCCGAAGGGCCCGTACTGCGCTGTAATGTTCTATGTTCTATGTTCTATGTTCTATCTGCAAGGCTTTGCATGTGGATCTAGAGTCCAGTCCCCTAGAGGCCATATTCGGGGTGTTGGACCAGCTGGGGTTGCAGACGGGAGCAGGGGCAGATGTCTTGGCCTTCGCCTCGTTGATTACTCGCTGACGGGTCATGTTGGGGTGGATGTCAGGTCCCCCCAGTGCCTCCACCATGAGTGCAAACCAGGCCAACACCGCACTGGTGGTGTCCATGGTGAAGGCATTGAGGGTGACGGTTTTGGCTATGGATCAGCATGTCCAAGGCCTGGGGCATTCTGTGCAGCACTGGCCGAGGTCCGGGACAGGGTTGCCGCCTCACAGGCGACCATGTCCCAGAGCCACCTGGAAAATGCAACGGCGCTCCTGAGCGTCGCCCAGTCACAGCAGGCTATGGCTGGGAACATCGGCAGCACTGCCCAGGTGCTTCCCTATGTGGCACAGACCCACAGGGTGGTGGCACAGTCGCAGCGTGATGTGGTGCAGCCCCAGACAGAGATGGTCCACTCCCTGTGCTGCATGGCCGTGAGCATGCAGACCCTGGTCAAGACCAGAGTGGGTCTCCAGGATTGGCAGCGCCAGGTGACGAGGGGGCCTCAGGGGATAGCTCCGCTCTCACCCCCGTCCCACGTTGTAGCGTGGGGGCCATCGGGTGCCCCGAGGGAGGAGGAGGTGATGGGGCCCATGGCGGTGACTCCCACAGGGGAAGTGCCGAGACACCACAGCACCTCGGACTCCCTACGTCTGTCCCTGGCGCATCTAGTGGGCAGCGGACAAAACAGGGCAGCACCATGCCACCTGAGGCACCCAAGCAGCTGCCGGGCCCATCCAGGCCTGGTCGCACCAGAAGACGGCCGCCAATAGAGACCCAGGTTGCAGGGAAGGAATCACAGTAGGCCGCCTCCACTCCTGCTGTACCATCTGGAGATCCACCGAGACGTCGCGTTAGGACCCATAAGGCCAGAAAGATAGACACCAGTTAAGTGGGCACGGGTGCAGGGCACAGTTTAGTTATCGGGGCTAGGGCACAAATCTGTATATGTTTGTTCACAATAAACTCCTGTTACCACTGTTACAACCTGCCTCAGTGCTCTATCTGATGGGTGTGAGGGGTGGGCTCGTGTGGGCTGGCAAGGGGCAGAGGTTTGAAATGGGTGGACGTTGGGGGGGAAAAGGTGGGACCCTGTATGTGGCCCATGCTCCCCCTCTCTTCGTCCCCTCCCACCCCCCCACCATTCCCACGACCAAGATAGTTCCATGTGATGGAATGGCCAGCTTGCGTGCAGGGATCACCCAAGTAGACGGTGGAAAGCACTACCGTGGGTGGGAACAAGACGTTGTCGTACAATGTGGAGCCCCAGAGTTCATTGCAGAGCGGGTTGTCATTATCCTCCATCCCATGGACCAGACCCACTATCACTGCTCCGTAGTGCAACATGTATGTATCACAGAGGTGGTTGCAGATGGGGGGTGCTGGTGATGGTGAGTGTGGGGGGAAGGGGGGGGGGGTAACGTGAGGGGGTGTGGGGTTGGGATGCTGGGTCCATGCACCCCCCCCCCCACACACACACACACACTACCCCCCCTCCTAGTCGGTGAACCTGGAGGTGATCAGAGCAGCTCGTGCACCTTCGTCCTGCTCCATATGTCGTGCCTGCCTGGGCTCCATGCCCTGCCCACTCTCGCCCTCCTCTGCATCATCCTTGGCTATTGAGGCCTGGGATTCCTTCTCTTCCTCCAGCACATCGCTCCTCTGCTGTGCGATGTTGTGGAGGATGCAACAGGCCTCCACGATGCAGGCAACCCTCTCACCGTAATACCAGAGGGGCCCTCCAGAGTGGTGCAGGAACCTGAACCGCGTCTTCAGCACCCCGAAGCACTGCTCGATCATACCCCTGTTCGCTGTAAGGGCAACATTGTGGTGGGTCTCTGTGTCGGTCTGTAGCCCCCTGATAGGATCTCATCAGCCACGACAGCAGCGGGTAACCCTTGTCGGCTAGGAGCCAACCACCAGCCGAGGGGGCGTCTCAAACATGTCAGGAATCATTGAGTGTGCATTGAAGGCGTTATGCACACTGCTCAGCTATCGGGCATAGAGGCGAATGATGCACAGCCGATGGTCACATATCAGCCGTACGTTCATCGAGTGGAAACCCTTTCAGTTGGTGGAGAGCGGCCTGTTATCTGCAGGTGCCCGTAGGGGGACATGCAACTTGTCGACTGTGGTGAATTATAAACACTAATAACCCACACTGTATTGTACAACATGTGTTGAGCCTGTACTTTGTACTAGATCATGTGTAGTTGTGCGGCTCTACCCATAGGGGGAGATGAGGAGCTTGTACTGGGCTCCACCCTTGGCTCCTCCCATGGCTCCTCCCCCTAACCGGAAGTATAAAGGTTGCTGTTGTGAACCTGCCTGCCAGTTCATCTAGAGTTCATCTCGTTACAGGCAGGCTCTGTTGTAAGACAATTAAAACCACTGTTCGCTTCTAACCACGTGTCACGTGAATTGATGGTCTCATCATCGATCACCCTCTGGACCTGGGGCATCCCGTCGATGGCGGCGAACCACGCTGCTCGGGCATCCTGGTGGGCTCGGTCCACATTGAAATGGATGTATTGATCTCCCTGGGCACATAGGGCCTCCGTGACGGCACGGTTTCATCTATGCATCGAGATCTGTGAGATCCCGAAAGGATCCCCCTCGGCACCTGGAAGGACCCCGTTGCGTAAACGTTCATGCCGACCGTCACCTTGACAACCACTGGGAGAGGATGTCCTCCCCCATACCCCACGGTGCAGCTTGTGCCATAATCTGGCACATATGTCGCACTGTCTCCCTGCTCAGCCGGAGTCTTCGACAGCATGCCCGGTCCGGCAGGTCCTCGAATGGCAGGCAATGCCGGTACACGTAAGGCCTCATGCGGCGTCTCCTTGGCTCCTCCTCCTCCTCTGCCTGTTGGGCGGCTGTCACCTGTCCCTCTGCTGCCCGCTCCATTGCTGCATGTGCTGCTGCTGCCCGCTCCATTGCTGCATGCGCTGCTGCTGCCCGCTCCATTGCTGCATGCGCTGCTGCTGCAGCTTTCTCCTCCTCCTCGAACAGTGCACTCATAAAGCCGCAGTACATCCCCCAGGGCTGAGCGACTAGCAGAGAGGCCACCATTGCTGGTTGAATTCCAATATCCATTGTCTGCAGGGGGGTGAAAGGTTGACATGTTAGCATGGTGCATATCCCTGTGCCCACCCAGGTCCACACAGCTACATGGTGGCCCTGGTTGACACTGTGGGCTCCGCCCTCGCATGTCCCCCCCCCCATCCCCACATCCGTGGCCCCTTTGGTGCCCGGCACCATGGGGACCACTGGCCCTGGCGCCCAGCCCTGATGCCAGGGGTACATTTGGCTGGCACTGCCCTTGCCAAGGGCTACTGCGGGTGTTGCCCTGGGTGGGGCGCCAGTGAGTGACGGCAGGGTGGGTAGGGTGTTGGGGCTGGGGAGGTCTTGTGGCGGGGTGTGGAGTGATTGAGTGGGTGGAGATGGGGGCACCCATACGATCGGTGTCACACTGCAGAACCAGGGGCCAAGGTGGGTGGTGCAAGATGGCCAACATAATGGCTGTCCGTGCCTGGACACCGCCCCAGTCTCATGGGGGGGGTGGGGTCTCCCTGGCCACTCGGCCTGTTCCCCGCCCCATCTCCCCTGCCCCGGTCCTGGCCGGGCCTCCCCCCACCCCAGCCAGACCAGCCAGTGTTTAGCACTGCTGCATCGCAAACTGTTTGGTGCCTGGCGCGGATTTCATTTTTGGCCTCTCTCGCTATCCACCGGCCTCGTTACGCTTGAGCGAGAGCATAACGAGGCCGGAAATTCGCACCCATAGTCACGGTGGAAATGTAACAAGAAAAAGTGGAGGTAATGTTTCACCAGAGGACAAATCGCATCTGTGAGCAACTTACAGCTTAATAACCAGCACTCTTTATTATCTATTTAAATACAATCTGTGCCATAAATTCTGTGAACAAGGTGAACCATGCCTTCAGCAAATGCACTGGTACTTATTTTCAACAATTAAATGCAGTGCATGGAAAGAGTTCACTCCAGAAGATAAGTCAAAATGTGAACAACGGGCAGCACGGTGGCACAGTGGTTAGCATTGCTGCCTACGGCGCTGAGGACCCGGGTTCGAATCCCGGCCCTGGGTCACTGTCCGTGTGGAGTTTGCACATTCTCCCCGTGTTTGCGTGGGTTTCACCCCCACAACCCAAAGATGTGCAGGGTAGGTGGATTGGCCATGCTAAATTGCCCCTTAATTGGAAAAAATGAATTGGGCACTCTAAATTTATTTTTTAAAAATGTGAACAACTACAGACAGAAAGTCAGTTTTGTGAACATGGTGAGTTAGTACACTGTCCATTATTAATCTTATGTTTCCATCAACCAGCAATGAAACATCCATCCAACTCCATCCAGCTGCTTTGATTCTGTATACCTCAGTGTTCTTACCTAACAAAAATCTATCAAGCCGAGTTTTGACATTTTCAACTGACCCAGCCTCAACAGCTGTTTGATGAAACTGCTCCAGATTTCCACTTTCCTCTGTTGGAAGGATTTTCACCCCAAAATGCCCTCGCTCTAATTTTAAAATGATTGCCCATTTGTCCTGAACTCCCGGAACATCAGAGAATTTTCTCTCAATCTGTTGGTGGTGGTGGTGCTTGCAAAGACTTCACTCCTGTGATACCCTCAATTACAACTCGAGAGAGATGGTTGGTAATGCAAAGGCTTTAATTAGCAGAGAACCAGACAGCTACCGAGAAGTGTGCTCACTGCACACTGCCCACTGAACATGACCTTATATATGGCTCCCTGGGGGGTGGAACCGGAGGCAGAGTCCGCCAGGGTTCCAAACCCAGTCTTAAAGGGATCATTACATTAAAGGTGCAGTAACCATTCATCACAACTCCAAAGACCGAAAGGAAGAACTAGCTTGTACTCACATCACGCTTTTCATAACTTCAGGACAACCCAAAGCACTTTATAGCCAATTGCATACTTTTGATGTGTGGTCACTGCTTTAATTTAGGGAAATAAATGATTCATCAGCAACAGCTGAGTGGCAATACACATTTCATGGAATATTAAACAATTTAGTTTAATGTTCCAATCATGCAAAAATTGGCTTGAAGTTCAGTTGTGTGTCACAGCATTTACTACGAAAATCTGCTACCGATGATTTCAGGCAGGTGTTAACTTGCCCAAAGGCCATGATTCACGCTGTCCATAATGTAAATTCTGAGCTTATTTATTAATGAATGACTGTTACTTTGTCTAAAAAATATATATTATTAAAGGTTTCATTTTATACCACACAAAATAAACAAATCCACAAAAACGAAACACCATTTACAAACCCCTAACATTGAAAAAAACCAAACCACCAATCCCCCCCCCCCCCCATACCCCACCCCCTTACCCCGACCCCTGATTGTGACCAATTCCTAAATATAGAAGACGTAGATCGCCACCTCCAGTGGGCCCGAGCCCAGGATCCACCCAAGACAGCCACCAATCCCACTCCGAAGACAAGACAAAGAAAAGCCCTTAGTCCCAGTCAGATCCCTATCCCCCTCCACTCCCTTCTCCCAGCCCCCACATAACCTTGAAAAACGTTTTCCAGAGAAATGACTCCCTTCTCTCTCCCCCGCACTTCCCCCACAAAATAAATAAGCTAGTCTCACTGACCCTCCCTTAAGCAGGCTGAACAAGCAGCAGCCCATCCCCCCCCCCCTCCTCTCTCTTGTTCACTAGCAAAGGTAATCCCCACCCAGGATGACAAAGAAATACAACGCTCCCCAGCCCTTCCGTCTACGGAAGAGTAACCAAAGCCCAACAACCCTTACGATACTTAAAATTCCCCAGGGGCCATATATTTCCCATAACATTACCCTGTGCACTACCCCTGACTATCGTAGCCCCCTCAATCCCAAACATACAACAGATACAAATTACAACACATCTCAAACCAACCCAACCGACCTCATTAAAGTCCCAATTGAATCCATTCAATCAAGTTCAAGTCCATGCTCCTTGACAAAACCTTCCGCCTCCTCCAAAAATTGAAAAAATGATCTCTCGATCAAAAAGCCTCTCTTAGCCTCGCTGGGTGCACCATTCCAAACCTGACTCCACTCCTAAATAGTGCTGACTTAATAATAATAATCTTTATTGTCACAAGTGGGCTTACATTAACACTGCAATGAAGTTACCCTGAAAAGCCCCGAATTGCCACATTCCGGCTCCTGTTCAGGTACACAGGGGGAGAATTCAGAATGTCCAAATTACACGACAGCACGTCTTTCAGGACTGTGGGAGGAAACCGGAGCATCCGGAGGAAACCCACGCAGACACAGGGAGAACGTGCAGACTCCGCACAGACAGTGACGAAGCCGGGAATCGAACCTGGGACCCTGGAGCTGTGAAGCAACAGTGCTAACCACTTTGCAACCGTGCCGCCTTATTAAAAGCCGCATGCTGCTTCACCAACTCCGTTCCAATACCTTGGCATATCCTGATGATGCTTCCTTCACACCTTGAGTCCCGATTCACTTTGGCCCATTGCAGAACCTGCTCCTTCTCCTGGAAGCTGTGGAATCCAATAATCACCGCACGTGGCGACTCAATCGGCCGAGGCTTCTGCCGGAGTACTTGGTGGGCCCGCTCCAACTCTGGAGGGGACTATCAGCCCCCCCCCCCCCCCTGCACCCCGCCGCACACAATCACCCCCACACCCTCTCCCCCGCCCACAAAAGCTTGGCAAACATCTGAGAAAAGTACGCAGTCGGCTCCGGGCCCTCCACCCCCTCTGGCAACTCCACGATTCATAGGTTCTGTCTTCAAGGCCTGTTCTCCAAGTCATCCACCTTGCCCTCAGAGCCGTGTTCCTCTCCTCCACGAGCAACATCTCAGCTCCCAACAAGGTGGTGCAATCCCCATGTCACGACAAGGCTGCCTTCACACCTTTCAGCGCATCTCCATGCTCCTTCATTGCCTCCGAGGTTTTTTCAAGCTTCTCTCGGATTGGGCCAAGTGCCTCCTCAATTTTTCACTTAAAGGTTTCCATCATCACTCTGCCCTGCTCCTCAAAATGCTTCACAAACAAAGTGCTGCGCCATCACCTCAGTCAGCATTTCTACTGTGATATGAACAGCCCCACCCAAAACCAGGTCCGCCACCTTCTCTCCTGCTGAGCTTCACGGGCTTTCCGGCTTCACCTAAGGATTACTCCCTGCAATCTTTTTGCCACCAACCTTTTCCATAGACTTCGGCATATTTTTGTCAACAAATTCCTTATCCCATACAATGGGCTGGTTTTGGTAACCAAAACCCGGGAACTGGGTTAAAAAGTCCAAAAGACAAATACCACAGCGGGAGCTACCTTATGTGCGACCTTCTCCTACCTGTCACCATTGGAAGTCCCTCGGCTGGAACTTAATGCCACTCTTGTGATAATCTTTATTTTGGGACATCACATACAGTCAATGGGCAAAAGTATTCGGGGAGTTGGAGGCATTGTAGTCACCAGAGCCTCATTATTAATTGAACCACGGGCCCCCAGCCTGGTACACGATGATATTGCTGAATACTAAGTCGCATTAATACAAATACAAAACAATACCTAACCTAATTTGTCCAGATTACCATGAAGGAGAATGGCCTCTTCACTACAGCTGAGACAACGGTGTTCCCTAGGCAGCAGCGAAAGGAAGGCGTTCTGTTCCATCTCTGTATCGGGATCTCTTTGAGCTTCCCTAATAGCTGTAGTTGAGTTTTGTGTGGGTGCAGATCAATCATTACTATTATAATAAGACACAATGGCACCCTCCCAACTTTCCGTCTCATTCGGTTGTGGTTTTGTTCAATGGACTGATAGCGTAGTGCTGTTTGAATAGAGCTACTGAAGAAATCTTCCCCTGTAGATTGGAATGTTTGTGGGAGTCTAGAGACAGTCTAAAGTTTATTGAAATCCCCAAAGTGTTTTACACCCACCACAGGGTGATCTGTAAAAAAAAAAAAATGTAGTTGAATTTATATTGAATCTTTCCTGACCTCAGGACAACCCAAAGCACTGTACAATCAATTAACTGTAATCACTATTGCAATGCAGCAAAAGTGGCGATTAATTTTCATAAGTCCCATAACAACAGTGAGATAACAAGATAATCTATTTCAGTGAAGTTGCCTGACAGATTACTATTGGCCAGGACACTGGGAAGGTCCAACTTTTTCTTCAAATAGTAACTTGGAATCTTAAGTTTCTTCCTGAGAGCGTAGATGTTATAACCCTCACAAAGACCACAGGAGAATCGCTGATTGATCTCCCCGCGTGTTTCCCGAACCCGCTATCGAAATCTTTAACATCGAGTAAGACTTTTAGACTGAAAGAAGCGGAACAGATAACAACACAGTTAAAGTTAAATAATTTTACTTGGCACAAGGAGAGAGGCCGCTGGAATCAAGGGTCGCAGCAGGCACACTCTGAGGAACAAAAGAGACGTTAAGATATTTAGACACAATAAGAAACCCATCCCCCTATCAGTCAAACATGGTTAAAGGATGGTCACGACTGGGAGTTAACTATCCAAGGGTATCAAATTATTCGGAAGGACAGAGTGGATGGTAATGGAGGTGGTGTAGCTCTGTTATTTAAGGATGACATCCGGGCAGTAGTGAGGGATGGCATCATTGCTATGGAGGATAAGGTTGAATCCATTTGAAAATCAGGAATAGTAAGGTGAAAAAGTCACTGATAGGAGTAGTCTATAGGTCACCAAACAGTAACATTATGGTGGGGCGGGCGATAAACAAAGAAATAACTGATGCATCTAGAAATGATACAGCAGTTATCATGGGGGATTTTAATCTACATGTCGATTGGTTTAATCAGGTCGGTCAAGGCAGCCTTGAGGAGGAGTTTATAGAATGTATCCGTGATAGTTTCCTTGAACAGTATGTGATGAAACCTACAAGGGAACAAGCGATCCCAGATCTGGTCCTGTGTAATGAGAAAGGACTGATTAATTATCTCATTGTTAGGGATCCTCTCGGAAGGAGCGATCACAATATGGTGGAATTTAAAATACAGATGGAGGGTGAGAAGGTAAAATCAAATACTAGTGTTTTGTGCTTAAACAAAGGAGATTGCAATGGGATGAGAGAAGAACTAGCTAAGGTAGACTGGGAGCAAAGACTTTATGGTGAAACAGTTGAGGAACAATGGAGAATCTTCCAAGCGATTTTTCACAGTGTTCAGCAAAAGTTTGTACCAACAAAAAGGAAGGACGGTAGAAAGAGGGAAAATCGACCGTGGATATCTAAGGAAATAAGGGACAGTATCAAATTGAAGGAAAAAGCATACAAAGTAGCAAAGATTTGTGGGAGACTGGAGGATTGGGAAATCTTTAGCGGGTAACAGAAAGCTACTAAAAAAGCTATAAAGATGAGTAAAATAGATTATGAGAGTAAACTTGCTCAGAATATAAAAACAGATAATACAAGTTTCTACAAATATATAAAACAAAAAAGAGTTTCTGGGGTAAGCATTGGTCCTGCAGAGGATGAGAAGGGAGATTTAATAATGAGAGATGCGGAAATGTCTGAGCAACTGAACAGGTTTTTTGGGTCGGTCTTCACAGTGGAAGACACAAATAACATGCCAGTGACTGATATAAATGAGGATATGACAGGTGAGGACCTTGAGATGATTGTTATCAATCAGGAGGTAATGATGGGCAAGTTAATAGGGCTAAAGATAGACAAGTCTCCTGGCCCTGATGGAATGCATCCCAGGTACCAAAAGAGATGGCAAGGGAAATTGCAAGTGCACAAGTGATAATTTACCAAAATTCACTAGACTCTGGGGTGGTCCCGGTGGATTGGAAATTAGCAAACGTGACACCACTGTTTAAAAAAGGAGCTAGGCAGAAAGAGGGTAATTATAGGCCAGTTAGCTTAACTTCGGTATCAGGGAAGATGCTGGAATCTATCATCAAGGAAGAAATAGCGAGGCATCTGGATAGAAAATGTCCCATTGGACCGACACAGCATGGGTTCATAAAGGGCAGGTCATTCCTAACTAATTTAGTGGAATTTTTTGAGGACATTATCAGTGAGGTAGATAATGGGGAGCCAATGAAACATAGAACTAACCTTTTCTCATAGAATCATAGCATTTAAAGTGCAGAAGGAGGTCATTCAGCCCATCGAGTCTGCACCAGCTCTTAGAAAGAGCACCATACTCAATCCCACACCTCCACCCTATCTCCGCAACCCAGTAACCTCACTTAACCTTTTTGGACACTTAGGGTAATTTAGCATGGCCAATCCACCTAACCCGAATATCTTTGGCCGTGGTATATATGGATGTGGTATTTAAAAAAAATATTTCTTTATTCTCCTCCTTTTTCGCATTTTCTCCCCAATTTACACCTACCAACAATAAACAATAATCAGTCACAAATATGTCAATCCCCATATCAATAATAGCTATCCCATCCTCCCACCAAACCCAAAACATTCACCCACATGTTCACATAAACAACTGACAAGAAGGAATCAGGAATCCTCTATAGCCCCCATTAACACCCATTGCCCCTCTCCCCTCCAACCCTCCCACCCACCCCCCCCAACTAATGTTCGATGTTATCGAGTTCTTGAAGTGCATAATGAATAATGCCCATGAATTGTAGAACCCCTCTGTCCGTCCCCTCAGTTCAAACTTAACCTTCTCAAGAGTCAAGAATTCCAACAGGTCCCCCGCCCCCCCCCCCCCCCCCCCCCCCCCCGCCACGCCAGGGCACAGGGTGGAGAGGCTGCTCTCCATTCCACCAGGATCCGCCTTTGGGTGATCAACGATGCAAAGGCGCCAGGGCAGCATGGTGGCCTAGTGGTTAGCACAACCGCCTCACGGCGCTGAGGTCCCAGGTTCGATCCCGGCTCTGGGTCATTGCCCGTGTGGAGTTTGCACATTCTCCCCGTGTCTGCGTGGGTTTCTCCCCCACAACCCAAAGATGTGCAGAGTAGGTGGATTGGCCATGCTAAATTGTCCCTTAATTGGAAAAAATAATTGGGTACTCTAAATTTAAAAAAAAAAACGAGGCAAAGGCTACGACATCTGCCTCCGCACCCGTTTCCAATCCTGGATGGTCCGACACCCCAAATATGGCCTCCGGGGGCCCGGGTCCAGTCTCACATGTACCACTTTAGAAATTATCCTAAAAACCTCCTTCCAGTAATCCTCTAGCTTGGGACAGGACCAAAACATATGAACGTGATTAGCGCGCCACCCCCCCCCCCCGCCACACCGCCCCGCAACGTTCACACAATACTTCTACTCCTTCGAAGAATCAGCTCATCCTCGCCCTCGTGAGGTGTGTTCTGTATGCCACCTTCAGCTGTATCAGCCCCAACCTCGCGCACGAGGTGGAGGCATTCACTCTCTGGAGAACCCCACACGAGAACCGCTCCTCGATATCCTCTCCCAACTCTTCCTCCCACTGTGCCATGATCCCTTCCAGCGGTGCTTTCTCCTCCTCCAAAATAGCTCCATAGACCGCTGACACTACCCCCTTCTCCAGTCCCCCTGTCGTCAGCACCTCCTCCAGCAATGTGGAAGCCGGCTCCTCCGGGAAGTTCTGTATCTCCTTTCCAGCAAAGTCACAAACCTTCGTGTATCTAAACATTTCCCCCTGCTCCAGCCCATACTTCGCTTCCAGCTCCATCAATCCTGCAAACCGACCCCTAAGAAACAAATCTGTTAGTGTCTTAATCCCGTTACTGAATTGTGGTCACTGTTCCCTTAATCCCATTTCTGAAAATCTCCATCCCACCTCCCTGGCTCAAATCTGTGGTTCCCCCGAATCGGCATTTCATAGAATTTCATAGAATTTACAGTGCAGAAGGAGGCCAGTTGGCCCATCGAGTCTGCACCGGCTCCTGGAAAGAGCACCCTACCCAAGGTCCACACGTCCACCCTATCCCCATAACCCAGTAACCCCACCCAACACTAAGGGCAATTTTGGACACTAAGGGCAATTTATCGTGGCCAATCCACCTAACCTGCATATCTTTGGACTGTGGGCTGAAACCGGATTACCCGGAGGAAACCCACGCACACCCGGGGAGAACGTGCAGACACCGCGCAGACAGTGACCCAAGCCAGAATCGAACCTGGGACCCTTGAGCTGTGAAGCAATTGTGCTAACCACCATGCTACCGTGCTGCCAACTCCCATTTCCCTTGACCCTGCTCCCAACCCGAAGTGTTGGCAGAACTGCCTCCAAATTTTCAATGAAACTATTATTACTGGACACCCTGAGTAGATCCCCATCCCCAGAGCTATCGGGAGCGGCGCTGTTGCTGGTGCTTTCAATCCTGACCCCCTGCACAAACTCTCCTCCATTCTGACCCACTGGGAATCCCAGCTCCGCACCTTCTCCACATTTGCTGTCCAGTAACAATACATCAGGTTTGGAAGACCCAAACCCCCTGCCTGCCTTCCCCTATGTAGCAGCACCTTCCTCACTCTGGCCACCTTCCCTCCCCATATGAACAAAGTAATCCTTCCGACAATCTCTCTGGTCGGGGGCGGGTCGGGTTCGGGGGCGGGGGTGGTCGGGTCGGGGGCGGGGGGGGTCGGGGGCGGGGGGGTCGGGGGCGGGGGGGGTCGGGGTCGGGGGCGGGGGGGGCGGGGTCCGGGGCGGGGGGGGTCGGGGGCAGGGGGTGCGGGGGGGCGGGGGGGGTCGGGTCAGGGGCGGGGGGGTCGGGGCGGGGGAGGTCGGGGGCGGTCTGGTCAGGGGCGGGGGGGTCGGGTCGGGGGCGGTGGGGTCGGGTCGGGGGCGGGTCGGGGGCGGGCTGGGGTCGGGTCGGGGGCGGGTCGGGGTCGGGGGCGGGGGGGGTCGGGTCGGGGCGGGGGGGTCGGTGGCGGGGGGGGTCGGGGGCGGGGGGGGGTCGGGGGTGGGGGGGGGTCGGGGTCGGGGGCGGGGGGGGTCGGGGGGCGGGGGGGTCGGGGGCGGGGGGGGTCGGGTCGGGGGCGGTGGGGTCGGGTCGGGGGCGGGTCGGGGGTGGGCTGGGGTCGGGTCGGGGGCGGGTCGGGGTCGGGGCGGGGGCGGGTCGGGGTCGGGGGCGGGGGGGGTCGGGTCGGGGCGGGGGGGTCGGTGGCGGGGGTGGGGGGGGTCGGGGTCGGGGGCGGGGGGGGTCGGGGGCGGGGGGGTCGGGGGCGGGGGGTCGGGTTGGGGGCGGGGGGGTCGGGTCGGGGGCGGGGGGGTCGGGTCGGGGGCGGGTCGGGGTAGGGGGCGGGCTGGGGTCGGGTTGGGGGCGGTGGGGTCGGGTCGGGGGGGGGTCGGTGGCGGGCTGGGGTCGGGTCGGGGGCGGGGCGGGGTCGGGGGCGGGGGCGGGTCGGGGTCGGGGGCGGGGGGGTCGGGTTGGGGCGGGGGGGTCGGTGGCGGGGGGGTCAGGGGCGGGGGGGTCGGGGGTGGGGGGTCGGGGTCGGGGGCGGGGGGGGTCGGGAGCGGGGGGGGCGGGGCGGGGGGTCGGGTCGGGGGCGGGGGGGTCGGGTCGGGGGTGGGTCGGGGTCGGGGGCGGGCTGGGGTCGGGTCGGGGGCGGGGCGGGGTCGGGGGCGGGGGCGGGTCGGGGTCGGGGGCGGGGGGGGTCGGGTTGGGGCGGGGGGGTCGGTGGCGGGGGGGTCAGGGGCGGGGGGGGTCGGGGGTGGGGGGGTCGGGGTCGGGGGCGGGGGGGTCGGGAGCGGGGGGGGGCGGGGCGGGGGGGTCGGGTCGGGGGGCGGGGGGGTCGGGTCGGGGGTGGGTCGGGGTCGGGGGCGGGCTGGGGTCGGGTCGGGGGCGGGGCGGGGTCGGGGGCGGGGCGGGTCGGGGTCGGGGGCGGGGGGGTCGGGTTGGGGCGGGGGGGGTCGGTGGCGGGGGGGTCAGGGGCGGGGGGGGTCGGGGGTGGGGGGGTCGGGGTCGGGGGCGGGGGGGGTCGGGAGCGGGGGGGGCGGGGCGGGGGGTCGGGTCGGGGGCGGGGGGGTCGGGTCGGGGGCGGGGGGGTCGGGTCGGGGGTGGGTCGGGGTCGGGGGCGGGCTGGGGTCGGGTCGGGGGCGGGTCGGGGGCGGGGGGGTCGGGGGCGGGGAGGTCGGGGGCTGGGGGGGTCGGGTCGAAGGGGGGGGTCGGGTCGGGGCGGGGGGGTCGGGGGCGGGTCGGGGTCGGGGGCGGGCTGGGGTCGGGGCGGGTCGGGGTCGGGGGCGGGGGGGGTCGGGGTCGGGGGGGTCGGGGGCGGGGGGGGTCGGGGGCGGGGGGGTCGGGTCGGGGGTGGGTCGGGGCCGGGGGCGGGCTGGGGTCGGGTCGGGGGCGGGTCGGGGGCGGGGGGGGTCGGGGGCGGGGAGGTCGGGGGCTGGGGGGGTCGGGTCGAAGGGGGGGGTCGGGTCGGGGCGGGGGGGTCGGGGGCGGGTCGGGGTCGGGGGCGGGCTGGGTCGGGGCGGGTCGGGGTCGGGGGCGGGGGGGGTCGGGGTCGGGGGGGTCGGGGGCGGGGGGGGTCGGGGGCGGGGGGGTCGGGTCGGGGGTGGGTCGGGGTCGGGGGCGGGCTGGGGTCGGGTCGGGGGCGGGTCGGGGGCGGGGGGGTCGGGTCGAAGGGGGGGGTCGGGTCGGGGCGGGGGGGGTCGGGGGCGGGTCGGGGTCGGGGGCGGGCTGGGGTCGGGGCGGGTCGGGGTCGGGGGCGGGGGGGGTCGGGGTCGGGGGGGTCGGGGGCGGGGGGGGTCGGGGTCGGGGGCGGGGGGGTCGGGGGCGGGAGGGGTCGGGGGCGGGGGGGGCGGGGCAGGGGGGGTCGGGGGCGGGGGGGGTCGGGTCGGGGGGGGGGGGTCGGGTTGGGGGGGGTCGGGTTGTGGGGGGGGGCCGGAGTGACCTGGTTATATGATCGGGACTCACCGATCGGCGGGCCGGTCTCTCTGTCGGCAGGTCTCTGACGCCAGTCACGCACTCGTTGATGGCGCGCCCTAGCACATGGCGCCCCGGGCGACTGCCCGAGTTGCCGGTACCTTGAGCCGGCCCTGCTGGAACTCACTGCCGGAGGAGGTGGTGGAAGCAGGGACGATAGTGACATTTAAGGGGCATCTTGACAAAGACATGAATAGGATGGGAATAGAGGGGTACGGACCCAGGAAAGACGGGCAGCATGGTCGGCACAGGCTTGGAGGGCCGAAGGGCCTGTTCCTGTGCTGTACTTTTCTATTTTTTCTTTGTTCTTTGTTCTTAACGCGATGGCCAATGGCTCAATCGCAAGTGCAAACAGCAGGGGGGACATAGGACATCCCTGCCTAATTCCACGGTGGAGAGAAAAGTATCTCAGACTGATGTTATTTGTGTGGACACTCGCCCTCGGCTCCTTATATAATAGCTTTACCAGTTCACAAATCTTGGTCCAATCTCAAACCACTCCAGAACTGCCATCAAGTACCCCCATTCTACCCGGTCAAACGCCTTCTCAGCGTCCAATGCCACAACCACCTCTGTTTCCTTCCCCTCTGCCGGTACCGTAACGACGTTCAATACCCTTCTAACGTTTGAAAAGAGCTGCCTCCCTCTCATGAACCCCGTCTGATCTTCACCTATCGCCTTCGGGAGGCACTCCTCCAACCTACCCGCCAGTACCTTCGCCAAAACTTTTGTGTCCACATTCAGAAGTGATATGAGCCTATACGACCCACACTCTGTTGGATCCTTATCTTTTTTCAGCAACAGGGAGATCGATGCCTGCCCCAAAGTTTGTGGCAACACCCCCTTTACTATCACCTCTTCAAACATCCCCACCATCAGGGGTGTCAGCTTATCCTTGAATGTTTTAATAATATTCCACCGGAAACCCATCCGGCCCTGCCACCTTCCCCGACTGCATCCTCCCAATTGCATCTTTTATCTCCTGCTCCACTATTGCTCCTTCTAATGTAACCCTGTCCCCCTCCCCTAACCTCGGGTACTCCAACCCATCTAGAAATTCCTGCATCTCACAATCTCCCCCAGGTGGCTCTGACCTGTTCAACCTCTCTTAAAATGCCTCAAAAACCTTGTTAATCAGATCCGGCTCTGCCACCAACTTCCCTGCCCTATCCCTCACCTGAACAATTTCCCTTACCACTGCTTCCTTCCGGAGCTGACCTGCTAACAGACACCTTGCCTTATCTTCATGTTCATAAACTGCACCCATTGCTCACTTCAGTTGGCACACCACCTTCCTGGATAGCCGGTCAAAGCTCACCTCCAATTCCTCCAAAATACTCATAATCCCCCCCTTCCAACGGGTTTGAATTATAAAGCAGCACGTCTTCCGCGTGCCCTATGCTCCATTCCCCTCGTACTGTCCCCAGTCAGTGCCTTAACGCTCTCAGCGCCATTGCCAATGGCTCTATAGACAAGGTAAAGGGAAACGGGGAGAGTGGACAAACCCGCCTCCTTCTCCCAGTGCAGCCTGAAATATTCCGAATTCACTCGGTTCATCCGCACACTCGCCATGCCTGATACAGCAGCCAGACCCAATCCACAAAACCCTGCCCAAACCCAAACCGCCCCAGCACCTCCCACAAATAATCCCACTCTACCCGGACGACAGCCTTCTCCGTATCCATGGCGACCACCACCTCCACATTTCATCCCTCCAGGGGCATCATTATAACATTCAACAGCTGCCTGATGTCGGCTGACAAATGCCTCCCCTTAAAAGAGTCTGTCTGGTCTTCCCCCGGCACACATTCCTCAATCCTTGAAGCGGTGTTCCCATTTAACAACGGAATTGGCCTGTAAGTCCCACATTGCTCCGGATCCTTGTCCCTCTTTAAAATTAAGGAGATCAAGGCCTACGATAACTTCGAGGGTGGGGGGCATCCCCTGCTCCCTCATCTCATTGAACGCCCTTACTAGCAGGGGCCCCAGGTCCCCAAAAACCTTTTGTAAAATTCCACTGGAAACCCGTCTGAGACCGGGCCCTTCTTCGTCTGCATCGCCCCCATACCGTCTACCACCTCCACCAGCCAAACGGGAGCACAAAGTCCCTCCACCGGGTCCTCCTCTACCCTCGGGAACTCCAACCCCTCCAAATACCACCTCATTCCCTCCACCCCGGCTGAGGTTTCCGACTCATACAGTCTCTTATAGAAATCCCCAAACACCCCATTCACCCCCACCGAGTCCAAGGCCACCTTTCCTCCCCTATCCTTCACCGTCCCAATCTCCCTCGCTGCCTCCTGCTTCCTCAATAGATGTGCCAACATCCCACTCGCCTTTTCTCCATATTCGTTTACCACCACTTTAGCTCTCCTTAACTGCCCTATCGTCTTACCCGTGGATAACAGCCTAAACTCCTTCTGTAGCTTCTGATGCTCCCTCAGCAGCCACGGCTCCGGGCAGTGGCGTGCAGAGGTCTGGTGATGCCCGGGGCAAATCTTGATTGTATGCCCCTAGGACTCAAGTATAAGGCCTAATATACTGAGAAATATTATGAGAAAGGAAAACATTTTGAATATATAAACACAGATGAAACATGAAATAAACGCTTTATTCGATTTTAATATAAATCAATCAAATTTATTAAGTTCTTTTCCCCAAATGATACCTCCTGTCACAAAACACCTGAACTACTTCACTTTTTACATCAGCTGTGAGAAATTCTTTTTCAATGCTTATTAAAGCCAGGTTGGTCAGTCGCTCCTGTGACATAGAAGACCTCAGATATGTTTTTATTAATTTCAGTTTTGAAAATGACCTTTCACAGCTTGCGACTGAAAATGCGATTGTAAGCAGTAATCTGTCTGAAACACACAGCGTCGGAAAGACATCCCTCCCATACTGCAGTAAAGACTCCAGAGCATCTTTAGGATCAGGGGGAACTCTATTCCCTCCAGCTCGAAGGAGCATCACAAAATCAATAATTTTGTCATATAACTGAATTGCAACCACATCATTGTCATAATAATTTGCAAAGTCTGAACATTCCTTTTTTAATTTCTCTCTTTCTTGTTCATCTTCAATCACTCCTGAATTCAAGTTCAGAAGAAAAGAAAATCGGTCACTGAGTCTTTGAAGACGGACACTGCGGTCTTCAATTTCAGTTTTTAATCTGTTCACAATCTCTACCATTACTCTATTCATTTCTTCTTGTGCCGTCAGTCCACTATCTCTTGCTGACTCTCCAGGCATTATTCTTCTTCTCCTTGTTCGTGCAATTGGTATTCCCCAATTTTGACAATATTCATTGGCTAAATCTATTGCATTGTGGATAATTTCGTCATTCTTCAAATTCAAGATATGAATAAGTCCTCTCAGATCACAAGAAGCTTCATGGAACCCCATTTTCGGATCCTGCAAACGTTTTGAGACTTTATCCACTGATGATAAAACTAAGTACCAAAAATTTAATAAAGCTATAAACGGGAACTGTTGAATAGAGTTCAGTAGCGATCCTGCATCAGATTTAGTTTCCCTTGAAAATTCTCCTTCCAGCAGGTGTTGAAGGCTTGCAATAACGTTGTCACACTCTTCGTGGATTACTTGCACAGCATCATGGCTGGAACTCCATCTTGTGTCACACTGTCTTTTCACAGTCCGAGTGACAAATGATTTTAACACTTCCCAACGAGAAGTAGATGAAGAAAAAAAAGTAGAGTTTTTCTAGAATGCCAAAAAATTTAACAACAGGTTGCACCTCACTTGCATGGACACAGGACAAATTGAGGCTGTGGTTCTCGCAGTTCACAAACACAGCTTTTGGGTTAACTTCAAGAATTTTTTGTTGAACACCTCCTCTCACTCCAGCCATAACTGCTGCGTTATCATATGCTTGACCACGACAGTCATTCATGGAAATTTTGTCTTCTTCCAATTTTTCTTGAATTTTATTTACCAGGCTGACTGCATCTTTCTTGTTGACTTGAAAAAATCCCAGAAATGTCTCCTTTATTTCTACTTTTCTGTTTTCATCAATATGAACGTAACGCAGAATTTCAGAAACCTGATCTTCATGGGCAATATCTGGAGTTGAATCCAGCATTATGCTAAAATATTTTGCGTCCTTAATTTCGGAAATTATATTTTTCTTGACAGTTTCACCAAGAAGATTGATTATTTCGTTTTGAATTCTGTTGGACAAGTAGGTGACACTTTTTGGTTTCTCTTTCCCTCTCTGCAAGTGTTTTGCTAAGATGTCATCATATTTGGCCAAAAGTCTGATTGTTGCTAGAAAGTTTCCTGTATTTTCACTGACTGTCTCCCCTGGCTCTGATAACCCAGATATTCCTTCTCCTCGATGTCCACGATAGGCCAGATTCTGTTTTGCCAGAAAGGATATAACCTCGACAATCCGTTCAGTTATAGCTTTCCATCTTTTCTTTTCAGCAGACATTTGCTGTTGAAGTTCAGCATCTATCGTAGTTGAATGATGGAGTCGAACTACAAGGTTCAGGTATTCCCTCATGTGAGCTCTATGAGAAGGGCTTTTCTCATGGTCAGGTATTGTTGGATTTAATTTTCTCCAAGTGGAGAAACCGTCTTCCTTTCCAAAGTTTGACACAGACAACAAATGCTCCTTTGAAAACAAAAAGCAAACAAAACAGTAGCATGCTTTCTGATATGGAGAGTATAACAACCATTTTCTCTCCACAATTTCTCCGTTTGTGGAAACTTTATCAAACCACTGTTTGGAAAATGGTCTCCCATCCTTCTCAGCAAAAGGACCACTTTTATTCTGATATCTTTCAGGGCCATGTTGTAATATTGTCATCTTCAAATGATCTGGAATCGGTTTCTTCAAACAGCCAAAATCGCTTCTTTGCAAAAATATGCAAATATCTTCTTTATTTTCTTCACATGGATCATCATCCTGACAACGAGACTGAGGAGAGAGAGTATTATGTTCTGACCGAGCTGAATCCGTATCAGAAAAATCCTTCTCTGCACCCACATCATCTTTTACTTCTTCAGGTTCTCCTACTTCTTCTTTACTTCTTTTTATCCATGCATCTAATGCCCCTCTTTGATGGGACTCTTCTTCGACTCTGGCCCTCTTTTTTTTCCTGTTTTGTGCTCCACTCGGTTGTACACGAAATACTCGTAACATTTCATTTTCTATCTCAAAAACCGTAAGACGCATGAGAAAATGGGAAGAAAATGGTAAACAATCGGTCAGTTGCAGATGGATAAACCATATTTCATTTCTTTGTTCCTTCGTATCAAATTATTTCACACTGATTCTCCACTGATAATTTTGTGCAATTTATATCATAGACTTGCAAATTAGTGGTATCTGTATTCGAATATTAGCATGTTAAGGAATAAATGTCTCCTATTCCGAGATTAAATGCCATAGCAGTCCTCTGATCACCCAGGCTTCACTCTTACTACATCCCACGTAAATATTTCATTAAATATCGCCAAAAAACCTATAAAAACCATAGTTGCACCTGTTCTAGAGCTATTCACTGACCTGAGTAGGTAAAAGAACTAATCTAGATGCACAAAAAGCTGAAGAAAAGACGAGTTATGACTCGAGGAAACGCAGGAACGAACAGCCACGTCTGCTTGTTGCTTTTGATGGTTGCACCACGTACATCATGCGCATGCATGTGGGGGGGAATGGGGGGAAGGACCATTTTCTCTAGACAGAAAGGGTACACCATGTTAAAGGAATAAAGGGCTAACAACTGCCTCTGCAGTGTGGTGAGCCTCCAAAAATTGATTTATCACCGCTGAAATTTTAAAATTACTATCTTATTTCCTTCTCTGGGGCAGCACGGTGGCCTAGTGGTTAGCACAACCGCCTCACGGAACTGAGGTCCCAGGTTCGATCCCGGCTCTGGGTCAATGTCCGTGTGGAGTTTGCACATTCTCCCCGTGTCTGCGTTGGTTTCACCCCCACAACCCAAAAAATGTGCAGAGTAGGTGGATTGGCCACGCTAAATTGCCCCTTAATTGAAAAAAATAATTGGGTAATCTAAATTAAAAAAAAAAAAAAAAAAAAATTCTTTTTTTTTTTTCCTTCTCTGATTGGATGCCCCCATCCAATGGATGCCCGGGGCCAATGCACCGTCGGCCCCCCCCCCCCCCCCCTCTGCACGCCACTGGCTCCGGGGCTTCATAATACCTCCTATTCACCTGCAAGAGTTCATCAACTAACCTCGCCATCTCCGCCCGCTCCGTCTTATCCCTGTGTGCCCTTATCGAAATAAACTCGCCCCTTACTACCGCCTTCAATGCCTCCCACAGTGTGGCGGCCAAAACCTCACCCATGTCGTTCAGCTCCACATATCCCAAAGAGCAGCCCTCACCCGCTCACAGACTTCTTCATCCGGCAACAGCTCCACATTCAGCCTCCAATGCGTGCGCTGCCCCCCCACGCCACCCCCCCGCCCCGATTCACCTGTAAGTGCACCCAATGTGGCACATGGTCCAAAACCGCAATTGCTGAGTACTCCGAACCGACCACTCCTGTCAACAATGTCCAATTCAACACAAAATAGTCGATTCGGGAGTGCACCCTTGGCACATGGGTGAAAAACGAGAATTCCTTTGCCCTCGGCCTCCCAAATCTCCACAGATCCACCCACCAAAACTGTGTCAAAATCCCCCCCCCCCCCATTATCAACTGGTGCGAGTCCGGGTCCGGAATCTTCCCCAACACGTGCCTCATAAACTCTACATTGTCCCAGTTCGGGGCACAAGCCTTCATCAATAAAGTGAAAGTAGCTATCTCGCTCTCATATGCAGATTTGCCAAAACGTGATCCCCCCGCCCACAATGGCCGGGATTTACTGCTCAACGCCTCGTGAGATTGTGTTAGATCGCGGGGGGTTCTCCGCCTTCTATCGGCCATGCCGCGCTGTGGCGAGCCGACTTTCAGCCGCAACGTGGCCGTTCGATCGCACCCACAGTTTAGGGATTTTGAGTACGTAAACATTCTGAAATGTGAATGTCAGTCTGAGCACATCCACACTTTGAATTTGCATGTTGAAAGAAGGGAAAGGAATACATTTACTTGCAAAAATAGAAATGGATGTACAAATCCATAATTGATAATTACTCTAAAATTCAGGTGAAAACCAAGAACATTTTGGAACAAATCTTTGGCTGAAGGTTCCATCCAGGAAAGATACCTGCTCAGTGCCATCAACTAAAATATTTGTCTGGCATGCGCTGCGGGATTTCACCACATTCCTCTTCCCCTTACTCTTGTTAAGGGAACTCCACATTTGAGAACTTCAACAGACCTTTATTCACTTCTTTATTGATAAGTATGTCATTTTACATTAGGGTTTTGTGGTGAATGTAATATATGTTAATATATATGTTAATTCACACTGTTGTTGTAAGCGCAGCCTCCCCGAACAGGCGCCGGAATGTGGCGACTAGGGGCTTTTCACAGTAACTTCATTTGAAGCCTACTTGTGACAATAAGCGATTTTCATTTCATTTCATTTCAGTAGCGCTGTCCTACCACTAGGGGGAGTAGCGCTGGGAGCAGCTAGGAACTGGTACTGGGCTCCACCCTTGGTTCCGCCCATGACTCCTCCCCCTAGTGCAGCTGTATAAGTATCCCCTGGGGAGGGGATACGCGTCGAGGAGCGTAAATCTATTTATGGTCTGACTGTATTCGACCACCATATGGAATTTTCCCCCGGCCTATGCTCCGACTCCGCCCCCTTCAGCCACGTGCGATTCATGGGGGCCGCCATCTTGGAAAACCTCCACCACGCAGCCGGCCACGTGCGACTCATGGGGGCCGCCATCTTGGACGCCATCTTCCTCGCCGCCCGCCACGTGCAATCCACGGGCCCGATCGGCATCTCTGCGCTCGGACAACTCAGCGGAGGAATTCGAACTAAACTATGAACTCAGAGGGCAGTCATCATGGGCCACTCCAGCACAGCTGATCGAGCCGCCGACTACCCGCAACTCAGCGCGGTCACCCTGGACCAACCAAGGGCAAAGAATCTAGGAAACCCGATGGCCGAGGTCCATATCAACGGGTACAGCACGCCATACCTCTTCGACTCCGGGAGCACAGAGAGCTTCATACACCCAGACCTGGTAAGACGCTGTTCGCTCCCCATTTTCCCTGCGCAGCAAACTATCGCGCTCGCTTCAGGCTCCCACTCGGTCCAGATCCAGGGGCGCACCGCCGCGACACTCACAATCCGAGGCACTAATTACTCGAAGTTCAAACTCTACGTTTTTCCCGAACTCTGCGCGCCACTCTTATTAGGCCTAGACTTCCAATGCAACCTCAAGAGCCTCACCCTCAGTTTCGGAGGGCCCCTGCTCCCACTCACGATCTGCAGCCTCGCTACGCTGTGAATCCCTCCCCCTCCTCTCTTCGGCAATCTCACAAAGGACTGTAAACCCGTAGCCACTCGTAGCAGGTGGTATAGCCTGCAGGATAGGGTATTTGTCAGAGCAGAGGTCCAAAGGCTACTCAGTGAGGTGGTTATAGAGGCCAGCAATAGTCCCTGGAGAGCTCAGGTGGTGGTCGTTAAGACCGGGGGAAAATTCCATATGGTGGTCGACTACAGTCAGACCATAAATAGATTTACGCTCCTCGACGCGTATCCCCTCCCCAGGATTGCAGACATGGTAAACCAGATCACCCAGTACCGGCTCTTTTCCACGGTGGATCTGAAGTCTGCATACCACCAGCTCCCAATCCGCCCGGAGGTCCGCCACTACCTGGCATTTGAGGCCGATGGCCGCCTCTTCCATTTCCTCCGGGTCCCTTTCGGTGTCACTAATGGGGTCTCGGTGTTCCAACGAGCAATGGACCGAATGGTGGACCAGTACGGGCTGTGGGCCACATTTCCGTACTTGGACAATGTCGCCATCTGCGGCTATGACCAGCAGGACCACGACGCCAACCTCCACCGTTTTCTCCAGACGGCACAGAAACTGAATCTCACGTACAGCAAGGAGAAATGCGTTTTCCGCACATCCAGACTAGCCATCCTCAGCTATGTCGTGGAAAACGGAGTCCTGGGCCCTGACCTGGACCGTATGCGGCCCCTCTTAGAACTCCCTCCCCCTCTTTGTCCCAAGGCCCTCAAACGGTGCTTGGGATTTTTTTCCTACTACACCCAGTGGGTCCCTCAATATGCGGACAAAGCCCGCCCACTCTTTAGGGCCACACGATTTCCCCTGTCAGCCGAGGCACGGCAGACCTTCGACGGCATCAAGGAGGACATCGCCAAAGCGGCCATGCAGGCGGTGGATGAATCCACTCCATTTCAGGTTGAGAGCAACGCCTCAGAGGTAGCTCTTGCAGCTACGTTAAATCAGGCAGGGAGACCAGTTGCATTCTTCTCCCGTACCCTCTCCGCTTCAGAACTCCGACACTCCTCAGTCGAGAAAGAAGCACAAGCCATTGTGGAGGTTATTCGTCACTGGAGGCACTACCTCGCAGGTAGGAGGTTCACCCTCATCACCGACCAACGATCGGTTGCAAAGGGGCAAAATAAAAAACGATAAAATTCTGAGGTGGAGGATCGAACTCTCCACCCACAATTACGATATCAAATATCGACCCAGGAAGCTCAACGAGCCTCCGGATGCCCTATCCCACGGTAAATGCGCCAGCGCGCAGATCGACCGATTAAAAAGTATCCACAACGACCTCTGCCACCCAGGGGTCACCCGGCTTACCCACTACATTAGGGCCCGAAACCTGCCTTTCTCCAACGAGGAGGTAAAAGCGGTCACCAGGGACTGCCCGATCTGTGCGGAGTGCAAACCGCACTTCTATAGACCAGACAGGGCCCACCTGGTCAAGGCTTCTAGGCCCTTTGAACGCCTCGCGATTGATTTCAAAGGGCCACTCACCTCAACTAACAAGAACGTTTACTTCTTAAACGTCATAGACGAGTTCTCCCATTTTCCATTCGATATTCCGTGCCCCGACATGACCTCCCACACAGTCATTAGGGCCCTGCATAGCATCTTCACCCTGTTTGGTTTCCCCAGCTACGTACACAGCGACCGGGGTTCGTCCTTCATGAGTGACGAGCTGCATCAGTATCTGCTCGAAAAGGGCATTGCCTCGAGCAGGACTACCAGCTACAACCCCAGGGGGAACGGGCAGGTGGAAAGGGAGAACGCGACGGTCTGGAAGACCGTCCTGCTGACCCTCCGGTCTAGAAAGCTCCAAGTCTCCCAGTGGCAGGAAGTCCTCCCAGACACGCTCCACGCTATTAGGTCCCTTTTGTGTATGGCGACCAACCAGACCCCTCACGAAGGGCTCTTCATTTTTTCCAGGGGCACTACCACGGGGGTCTCACTTCCGGCATGGCTGAGGACGCCGGGCCCCGTACTCCTGAGGAAACACGTCAGGGCGCACAAAACCGACCCCCTTGTTGAGAAGGTGCGCCTGCTCCACTCCAACCCCCAGTACACCTTCGTCGAGTTCCCTGACGGCCGTCAGGACACTGTATCCCTCCGGGATCTGGCACCGCCGGATCCAGCGCCCCCCCACCTCCACAGAATGATCTCTCACCCTACACCCCATGCTGCCACCCCCTTGCGCTCCCGAACCCACGAGCTCGCTCCACCAGTTCTGCGCCCCCCCCGCCGGCCAGCCCCCAGCGCCCCCAGTCCCCGGTCGAACCAGGGGAGTATGAAGCTCGGATACAACCCTCCCTGGAGTCCCCCATCGTACCCCAGCACACCACACCCATCCAGCCACCGCAAGAGGCTGCAACCCCGGTGCTCCGCCGATCTCAGCGGACAATTCGACCGCCGGACAAACTGACTTTATAGACTAGACCACCACCCTCGCCGGACTTGATTTTTTTGAAGGGGGTGAATGTGGTGAATGTAATATATGTTAATATATATGTTAATTCGCACTGTTGTTGTAAGCGCAGTAGCGCTGTCCTACCACTAGGGGGAGTAGCGCTGGGAGCACCTAGGAACTTGTACTGGGCTCCACCCTTGGTTCCGCCCACGACTCCTCCCCCTAGTGCAGCTGTATAAGTACCCGTGTCCAGAGTCAGCCTGGGTCACTACGAGTTCATCGACAGGTAACAGGCTTACTCTGAAGTAAGTCGATTAAAGCCTAGATTCACATCGGAAACACGTGTCTGGTGAATTGATGGTTCCATCAGGTTTGCTTCAGTCCCCAAAAATAATCCATTAAAATATCTCTGAAAGATTCTGGATTTAGATTATTAAGCCTAAACCACATGATCCTCGATCATCAATTTGTCACATGCTCGGAGTTAAAAGACATAAAATCAATGGCAAAGTCACAAGATTTCACTCATTACTTTGTTTGGCCGTTGTTTTGTGTCAGTGTCTATTTACCACATTGCTGCTGCTCTTGGCTTCGTAGAAAATGTTCCCTCTTGTGAACTCCTGTTCCATTCACATTAATATTCTACTTCTGCCCTGATGCAGTATTCCTGACTGCTTGTGTCATCCAGTTTGAAATTGCACAACTATAAAACACATTGAAATTTATGTCAGAGGGAGATAGGACAGGTTTTTCCTGCTGCGGATGGAAAAAAAAAGCTAACCTGTCTTCTTGGTTTCCAGGTCCCATGCTCTAAGAGGGTGTTGGCAACCACGGTCCATATTTATGCTTGCCAAGATAGCACAATGGTTTGACTTTGCCTTCTGCAGGCATATATATGGCTGATCAGAATCTCTACTCTGGTTCGACTTCTTGAAAAAAACATCCAATCTTCGCCTAACAATATGGTATAGAACATCCAGTGAGCACAAAGACAGAATGGGCGTGTGAGGTCAAGGAGGATATTTTCGAGGGAGAACTCAAGCAGGCTGGATTTTGTAAATGTGATGCTTTGTGACCCGAGATGCCAGGAAAGCTATAGCAGGCAGTGCTCATCTCAAATTGGTACTCATAAATGCCGAGATACGGGAAATGTAAGGCACCCTTTCCTTGGATACAGCAACATAGAATGATTCATTTCACTACTGGTTTGATTCAGGAACAATAAGGGCAGAATTTTACATGTCATAAGTGGACTGCCATAGTCCCGGAGAAGCTTTTAAATCTGGCAATGGTGTCAGGTTTGCAATAATATGGTAGGTGGGCAATATCGGAAATCAGAAGCTTACCAGCCATTTTGAAATGAGTGCTTAAACATCAGTTGAACTAACAGCTGAATTGAGTGCCATAAAACATTGCACACAATATAATAAGAAAACACGGCAAAGTGGCATCACATTTTTTCAGGGACTGACGAAAGGACCGATATAAAGGCTGGACGTGGAATTTTGCCTAACTTTAGCAAGAAATGCTTTTGAGAGCACGGTAGCACAGTGGTTAGCACAGTTGCTTCACATCTCCAGGGTCCCAGGTTCAATTCCTGGCTGGGTCACTGTCTGTGCAGAGTCTGCACATTCTCCCCGTGTCTACGTGGGTTTCCTCCGGGTGCTCCGGTTTCCTCCCACAGTCCAAAGTTGTGCAGCTTAGGTGGATTGGCCATGATAAATTGCCCTTAGTGTCCAAAAACGTTAGGTGGGATTACTAGGTTACGGGGTAGGGTGGAGGTGTGGGCCTAAGTAGGGTGCTCTTTCCAAGGGCTGGTGCAGCCTCGATGGGCCAAATGGCTTCTTTCTGCACTGTAAATTCTATGATCTATTTGTGAACATGTTGCTGTACATACATCTTTGATCAGATTCAGGGCTATTCCTCAGGAGAGGGTCCAATAAGGTTGGTGCTGCGCCCATTTTTGACCACTGCCCCATTTGGGTAGCCTGAAATTGTGTCCGCGATGGGCATTCTACATTCCCGGGGAGGCATCTCCTCCAGTCAGGAGTAGACAAGGAGATGGAGAAGGAGCAGGCCAGCTGGCCAGGGTCAGGAGCAACATGAGTTGCAGAACGTGGACAGGTAACTGAGGAACGGGATCTGTGGAGGGAAGGAGGCAGTAGTTTCTTTTCTGACGCAGCCCCTCAGGAACGAGGACAACTTTCTTCAACTCCGTGAACGTGAGTCCTGAATGTGACTAAAAATTCCAATGCTGGATCTACACACCGTGCCACAGGTGGGGCCAGTAGTTTTTGATGAGGCAGGTGGGTCCAATGCTCAGATTTTGGAATCTCTTTCTGGGGCGGGATTCTCCGACACCCGCCGGGTTGGAAAATCGCTGGGGGGGCGGCTTGAATCCCGCCTCCTCCGGCCGCCGAATTCTCCGGCATCAGAGATTCGGCTGGGGGGGGGGGGGGGGGGGGGAACCGCGCCGCGCCAGTCGGGGGGCCCCCGCTGGCGATTCTCCGGCCCGCGATGGGCCGAAGTCCCGGTGGTTCTATGCCAGTCCTGCCAGTGTAAATTGGACTAGGTCCCTTACTGGCGGGACCTGATGGCGCCAACCACTCCCGGGTGGGCCCAGCCCGTAAAGGTGCGGAGGATTCCACACCTTTGGGGCGGCCCAACGACGGAGTGGTTCATGCTACTCTGTCCCGCCGGGACCCCCCACCCCGCTAGGTACGGGAGAATCCCACCCCTGATGTTTGCTCTGGCCTCCACCTGGACCAGTGAGAGACATTCAAAATGGTCGGCAACATTGCAGATGCTCCTTCCGCAGTTTGGGTAGTCCTGAGCAAGAGGTGCCCACAATCCTCTGAGTTGTTGCATTTTTTCAAGGAGGTTTTGAGGATGGTCCTGAAAAGTTTCCTCTGCCTTCCTGACAATCCGTGCCAATGTTGTCTCCCACAGTGCTATGCCCTGATGCCTCACAGCACCAGTGATCCGCGTTCAATTATGGCCTTGGGTGACTGTTTGTGTGGAGTTTGTACTTTCTCCCCGTGTCTGCATGGGTTTCCTCTGAGTGCTCCGGTTTCCTCCCACAGCCCAAAGATGTGCAGGTTAGTTGGATTGGCCTTGCTAAATTGTCCCGTAGTGTGCAAAAGGTTAGGTGGGGTTACAGGAATAGGGCTGGGGAGTGGACCTAGGTAGGGTGTTCTTTCGGAGAGTCGGTGCCGACCAGATGGGCCGAATGTCCTCCTTCTGCACAGTAGGGATTCTACCATAATCAGTAGTTTCTCCAACTCAATATCTCCTCCATGGCCATGAATTGTAGAATTTGTATGATTCTCCATGCAGCTCCATAGCATGAACACCATTGACGCGTAAGGACAATGTTACCCAGCCAAATAATATCATATCGAAGGAGACACATAACCACAGAATTATGCAAGACCATCAAATAAATCCATATCCATACGTTCCTACAGAGATAATGAACAAATGCAACCAGATAAAAATTGGAAATAATCAGCATTTTATGTGGGCAACAATTTGTATCAATGTTCAAATTTCACAAATAAGAGCATCCAAGAGCACCCAAATGCGACTGATGTATTGTTATTTCCTGGTGCTGTGGCATGATGCTCCCCTCGACTGCCAGCTGCCGTGCAGAAGGGCAATTTTACCTCCTTCCCTGGGGGTGGATTTGGCAGCCACAGTTTGGTGGGAGTCCCCAGTGCAGCGGCAAGTGGTTCACACATTGCCGTGGCACTCAGAGGCACCTGTGGCATTGACGGAGAGATTGAGGAGGGGCTGTGGCATGGCAAGTAGAAGACCCCTGAGAGGTGCCACCTGATGGCACCAAGACCTGGATGTTTTCATATCATAGAATTTACAGTGCAGGAGGAGGCCATTCTGCCCATCAAGTCTGCACCGGCTCTTGGAAAGAGCACCCTACCCAAGGTCAACACCTCCACCCTATCCCCATAACCCAGTAACCCCACCCAACACTAAGGGCAATTTTGGACACTAAGGGCAATTTATCATGGCCAATCCACCTAACCTGCACATCTTTGGACTGTGGGAGGAAACCGGAGCTCCCGGAGGAAACCCACGCACACACGGGGAGGAAGTGACCCAAGCTGGAATTGAACCTGGGACCCTGGAGCTGTGAAGCGATTGTGCTTTCCACAATGCTACCATGCTGCCCATGATGTGACTACAGGTTCCTCATCTCCCTCCTGCACTGGCTCTATCCTATTCATCAGGAGCAGGTATACAACTTTAAAAAGACTAATTCTGAAAAAAGAAAGCAAATAAAGCAAGTGGATTGTAGTTAGTTGGTATCTTCAGTTCAAGACAAAGGAAACACCTTTAAAGGCATAGTATTTAGGATTGTGTATTTATGGTACACAAATACCAAGAGCAGCAAGTCCAGACTGAGTAGATGTGAATCTAAATGGATTAATAAATAAATCATAGATTACAAGGAACAAAAAATACCTTGTGCAAATAAAGTAGTGAGAAAGCAGTTAGGGTTCACTTGTATTTGTAAATGATCATGCAGAACCTACTAATCAGATAAGCAAAGCAGTAAAGGCAGAACTGGAAAATGTAGCTGCAGATGCAAAATAGCCACAACTTAAATTAATGAACTGTACAAGGCACTTTACAGCAACATTATGGAACACTGATCCACATAAAGATATATTGGGCTGGATTTTACCAGCTATATGGACAGCAAAATAATAATATGAATCTTTATTAGTGTCACAAATAGGCTTTCATTAACACTGCAATGAAGCTACTGTGAAAAATTTGGGTACACGGAGGGAGAATTCAGAATGTCCAATTCACTTAAGAAGCACGGCCTTTGGGACTTGTGGGAGGAAACCGGAGCACCTGCCTGGCCACAGCAAAGAATGTAAAACAAAATTGTCTTTGAGGTGTCTCAGCATGCAAATGCTCTCTTCTTCATCCTGTAGCCTCAACATTGGCCATCTCTTTCAATGGTGCTCTCAAGCTGTCTGATCACTGATTAGTCGGCAACCGTTGCAGGTAGACCGCTGTTCACAATTAGATAATGATCCTGTTGGCAGCTTCTTATAACTGGCCATCACCGGTAAAATACTGCCAGGGACCTGCCGTTGACCTATGTGGGGTCAGGTGCTACTTTCAGTCCCAACCATGGGACTTCTATACCTTCAGAAAAATCCAGCCCACTAATGTCTGCTGACGTAAAGTTTAATTAAAAGCTGGGTTTCAAGGACAGTGAGACAGATAGGTGAGGAGGGCAGCATGGTAGCACTGTGGCTTCACAGCTCCAGGGTGCCAGGTTCGATTCCCAGCTTGGGTCACTGTCTGTGCGGAGTCTGCACGTTCTCCCTGTGCCTGTGTGGGTTTCCTCTGGGTGCTCCGGTTTCCTCCCACTGCCCAAAGATGTGCAGGTTAGGTGGATTGGCCATGCTAAATTGCCGTTAGTGTCCAAAAAGTTTGAATGGCATTACTGGGTTACGGGGATAGGGTGGAGGTGAGGGCTTGGGTGAGGTGCTCTTTCCAAGGCCGGTGCAGACTCGATGGGCCGAAAGGCCTCCTTCTGCACTGTAAATTCTATGATAAGAGGTATAGGTGCAATGTTCCAGAGATTGGTGCCGAGGCAACTGAAGGCATAGCCACCAATCGTGGAACGATTAAAAACAGGGGCACTCAAGGGGCCGGAAGAAAAGTGCAGATATCGCAGAGAGCTATGGGGTCAGAGGAGATTACAGAGCTTGGGGGGGGGGCAACGCCATGGGGGGGGGGGGGGGGGGGGCAATGCCATGGAGGGATTTGAAAACAAGGATGAAAATGTTAAAATAACAACATTGCTGGATCAGGAGCCAATGTTAGTTAATGAGCACAGGGGTGATAGGGGATGGGACTCGCTTCGAGTTAGGACATGAGCAGAAGAGTTTTGGATGATCTCAAGTTTATGAAATGTAGAATGTGGGAGAGCTGCCAGCAATAGGTAAAATAGTCACGTATCAAGGTAGCAAAGGCATGAATAAGGGTTTCAGTAGCAGATGAGCTGAGGCAGGCGACAGTGCAGAAGTAGAAACAGGCAGTCTTAGAGATGGGGTGATGATGTGGTTTGATACAAGCTCACATCAGGGTCAAATAAAACACCAAGGTTTCAAACAGAATGGTTTAGTCTCAGACTGCTGGCGACGAAAGGGATTGAGTTAGTAACCAGTAAACTGAATTTAGAGTGTGGAATGAATACAATAGTTTCAATCTTCCCAATATTTAATTGGAGGATATTTCTGCTCATCCAGTACAAGGGCAGCATGGTAGCACAAGTGGATAGCACTGTGGCTTCACAGCGTCAGCGTCCCAGGTTTGATTCCCTGCTGGGTCACTGTCTGTGCAGAGTCTGCCTGTTGTCTGCATGGGTTTCCTCCGGGTGCTCCGGTCTCCTCCCACAGTCCAAAGATGTGCAGGTTAGGTGGATTGGCCATGATAAATTGCCCTTAGTGTCCAAAAAGGTTAGGAGGGGCTATTGGGTTACGGGGATAGGGAGGAAGTGAGGGCTTAAGTGGGTCGGTGCAGACTCAATGGGCCGAATGGCCTCCTTCTGCACTGTAATTTCTCTGTAAGATATCAAATAAGTAGTTTGATCATTTTGCAGGGGTGGAGGAGTCGAGAGAGGGGGTGGCGCGGTAGAGCTGAGCATTGTCAGCATCCATTATTTTCTCGTGTAAATTCAGGCTGTGCTTTCAGATGATGTTATTGTGGACTAGTATATAGCTGAGAAATAGGAGGGGCCAGGATACATCCTCAGGGGACACCAGAAGCCAGCGACGGTGATTCTCTGCATACATATTCTCTGCATACAATTAAATAGACAAGAATGGAGTCCCACCCAGTTGGAGGGCAATGTTGAGGACTGTTTGCACACCCTGGAAAAGAACAGCAAACTGCCACCTTTTACAAGCATTTCAATATTTTTAGTTAAGTCATGTTTTTACTTGGGATTCCATGCCAAAGACTTGACCTTGACCCTCAGGTGCAATCCAGTACCAGTGTTTGGCACCCTGTTACACAACCACTGAAAATAATAGGTTGGATTCTTCCGAGAGCTAACAATGCTCAGAATCTGGAGTTCACATTCTCTGTCTCCTATTTACACTTCGGGCCTTGTAATGGTCTTCCTCTCATGGAATTTCTTCTTTTAAAAAAAAATCATTTTTATTCAAATTTTCACAAAATATCAACAACAAAAAGAAAAAAATTACAAAGAACAGAAAGAACAACCCCCCCCCCCCCCTCCCCGTGCATACACAAAGGAAGAGATAAATTAACACCCGTCATTCGCACAAAACAAATGCCCGTCCCTTCAGCAGAAAGGACAGGACCCCCCCCCCCCCCCCGTGTATAGACAAAAGACGAAACAAATAGCGCCCGTCATTAGCACAGAATAACTATGCATATCCCTTCAGTCCAAAACAAAGAAACCCCCCCGGGTTGCTGCTGCTGCTGGCCTTCTCCTATCGTTCTGCCAGGAAATCCAGAAATGGTTGCCACCTCCTGAAAAACCCCTGCACCGACCCCCTTAGGGCAAATTTCACCTTCTCTAATTTAATAAACCCCGCCATATCGTTGACCCAGGCCTCCACGCTTGGGGGCCTCGCATCTTTCCACTGAAGAAGAATCCTCCGCCGGGCTACTAGGGACGCAAAGGCCAGAATGCCGGCCTCTTTCGCCTCCTGCACTCCCGGCTCCACTGTAACCCCAAATATTGCCCGGACCGACCCTGGGTCCTACCACCCTCGACAGCGTCCTTGCTACGCCCTTCCAAAATTCCCCCAGCGCTCGGCATGCCCAGACATATGGGCATGATTTGCTGGGCTCCCTGAGCACCGAATATACCTGTCCTCGCTCCCAAAAAACCGGCTCATCCTTGTCCCGGTCATGTGAGCCCCATGCAGCACCTTAAACTGTATGAGGCCAAGCCTCGCACAAGAAGAGGTGGAGTTCACCCTACCCAGGGCGTCTGCCCACGTCCCCTCCTCTATCTCCTCACCCAGCTTACCCTTCAGCTCCTCGACCGAGGCCTCGTCCATCTCCTGCATCACTTGGTACGCTGCTGAGATCCTCCCCTCTCCAACCCACACCCCCGAGAGCACCCTGTCCTGAACCCCACGCGGCGGCAGCAGAGGGAACTCCGCCACCTGACAAACGCTCTTACCTGCATGTACCTAAATGTGTTCCCCGGGGGAGCCCAAACTTCCCTTCCAGCTCACCCAGGCTCGCAAACTTCCCGTCTATAAACAGGTCCCCCAACCTCCTGACACCTGCCCTGTGCCAACTCAGGAACCCGCCATCAATTCTCCCCGGAACAAACCGGTGGTTCCCCCGTATCGGGGACCCCATCGAGGCCCCCACCTCCCCCCTGTGCCGCCTCCATTGCCCCCAAATTTTGAGGGTAGCCGCCACCACCGGGCTCGTGGTATACCTCGTTGGAGGGAGCGGCAGCGGCGCCGTTACCAGCGCCTCCAGGCTCGTGCCCACACAGGATGCCATCTCCATCCTCTTCCATGCTGCCCTCTCCCCCTCCATCACCCACTTACGCACCATCGCTGCGTTGGCAGCCCAATAGTACCCACAGAGGCTGGGCAGCGCCAGCCCCCCCTATCCCTGCCCCGCTCCAAGAACACCCTTCTCACCCTCGGGGTCCCGTGTGCCCACACAAACCCCGTAATGCTCCTGTTAACCCGCCTGAAAAAGGCCTTCGGGATAAGGATGGGGAGGCACTGGAACAGGAACAGAAATCTCGGAAGCACCGTCATCTTGACTGATTGCACCCTACCCGCCAGAGACAGCGGCAACATGTCCCATCTCTTGAACTCCTCCTCCATTTGCTCCCCCAGCCTTGTGAGGTTGAGCTTATGCAAGGCCCCCCAGCTCCTGGCCACCTGCACCCCCAAGTACCTGATGCTCCTCTCCGCCCTTTTCAGTGGGAGCCTACCAATCCCCCCTCCTGGTCCCACAGGTGTACCACAAACAGCTCGCTCTTCCCAAAGTTGAGCTTATACCTGAGAAATCCCCAAATTCCCGAAGAATCCCCATCACCTCCCGCATTCCCCCCACCGGGTCCGCCACATACAACAATAGGTCACTCTCATGGAATTTCTGAAATAAGGTCGGGATTGGAATAGCAAAGACCTTACTCCAATTTTGTTCTGGAGGTGCTGCTGATTTTCAAGTCCGTACAAGTCATTTACATAGATTTTCACACTGCCATTGTGTGTGTGTTTTCTCAATTGACTGTAGAAACACCTGGTGCACTGAATCTTCCCACCCGGCTGCTTATTGAGGTCCTTAAATGGACAATTGACCCTGATATTAACCCACTGGCAGGTAGAGAGCTGGCCATGTGGGCAGCACGGCAAGCAAACAGTGTCAGAGTTGCTTGCAAGCTCCCAGGCCCAGGGTCCCTCCTCCCAAAGGCACTCGGTGCAAGTTCAAGGGTTCAGCACCAGGAAGGGTGGGTGCGCTGGGAGCCACCCGCTGCTGACCTTCCTTTTCTCCTTTCCTCGCAACCCCAACCCTGATGTCCTCTCATCCCACCATCACTCAATTCTGGCCTGGTATACAGCGATGTTCCCAGTTCTTGGGTGGGTGTCGTACAAGGAGCAATCAATTCCTTCGCCCGTGGTCGCTGATTGGCTGACAGCTCTTGGTGGACAGGGCTTCTGCCCCCAGGGTCCTTGATCTTGGGGAAGGCTATTGCTGGCTTGTCAAGTGCCTTTGTGGAAGAAGGAGCAGCAGGCCTTCCCAAAAGAGGCAATACAGGGCTCCCACTGGCTCTCCAGCTGGCAGCCGAGACCCTTATCATTTTTACAGTGTTCCAAAAATCAATCCCATCATCTAAATACCTGATGGAGGCCATTTGGCCTATCGAGTCTGTGCCGATCCTTTTAAAGGGCACCCTACCTAAGCACACACCTCCACCCTGTCACCGCAATCCAGTAACCCCACCTAACCTTTTTGAATACTATGGCCAATTTAGCATGGCCAATCCACCTAACCTGCACATCTTTGGACAGTGGGAGGAAACCGGAGCACCCGGAGGAAACCCACACAGGCGCGGGGAGAATGTGCAGACTCCACACAGACAGTGACCCAAGCTGGGAATAGATCCTGGAATCCTGGTGCTGTGAAGCAACAGTGCTAACCACAGTGCTACCAACCAGCCCTTGGGCAAAACAAAAGCAGAGGTAATGCATCAGCACATCTGTCACAAAAACAAACATCACAATTGATTACTTATTCAGTTTTGTTTCCAAGTATAATTCACAAAGGTAAGTGTTTTGGGGGAGTGGACTGCAGATCATGGTTTTCATAGATTGAAATTACAAATGGCGATTATTTTAAATACCAAAGATTGCAATTAGCGGCAAGAAACAGAATGACAATGGCAGAGCAACAGTTGCTACGTTAATTTGTTAGACTGCACACAGTTTTTTTAAACTAAATTTAGTGAGGTTGCTGTATCAGGTTCCTGTGGCAAGTGTACGGACAAATAGGACAACATCGGACTATTTTAGACTGCACCGGGGGGGCGAGACAGGGATGCCCCCTCCCCCCACTGCTGTCCGCGCTAGCTGCAGAGCCATTGGCGATTGCTCTGAGAGCCTCAAGGGGCTGGAAGGGTCTGGTTGGGGGGGTGGTGGGGAAGGGGGGGGGGGGGGGGTGGAGCACACAGTCTCACTCTATGCAGACGACCTGCTTCTGTATGTACCGGACCCATTAGAGGGCTGGAAGAAATCATGAGGATTTCCAGGGAATTTGGCCAGTTTTCGGAGTAGAAGTTAAATATGGGGAAAAGTGAGATGTTTGCAGTCCAGGCGAGGGGACAGGAGAGGCGATTGGGGAGCTGCCGTTTAGATTAGTAGGGGAAGCATTAGGTACCTAGGCATTCATGTGGCGTGAGAATGGGACCGGCTGCATAAATTAAATCTCGCCCGGCTAGTAGGCCAAATGAAGGACGATTTTCGGAGATGGGATGCGCTCCCGTTCTCATTAGCTGGGAGAGTGCAGACGGTGAAGATGACGGTCCTCCCGAGATACCTGTTCGTGCTTCAAAGCCTCCCCATCTTTATTCAGCGATCCTTTTTTAAACGGGTCAAGAAAGTGATCTCTGGCTTTGTTTGGGCGGGCAAACCCCACGGGTAAGGGGCGCGATTCTCCGAAACGGAGAGAAAAGGCCGACGCCAGAGCGAAACCCGGAGTGTTTCACTCCGGCATGGGAGGCCGCTCATCGCCCCCTATTCTCCTCCCCCCCCCCCCCCCGGGGGGCTAGGAGCGGCGTTGCGTGAATCTCGGGCGCTGGGCCTTGATGCTTGCGTCAAAGCGACGCGCCGAGACTGACGCGGCCGGCGGCGCCTAAGTGCCGTCAGCCGCGCATGCGCAGGTTGGCCGGCTCCAACCCACGTATGCGCGGTTGCCGTCTTCCTCTCCGCTGCCCCGCAAGACATGGCGGCTTGATCTAGCGGGGCGGCGGAGGGAAAACAGTGCGTCTCTTAGAGACGCCGGCCCAACGATCGATGGGCACCAATCGCGGGCCAGTCACCTCACGAGCACGCCCGTGGTGCTTGATCCTCTCTCCGCCCCACACAGGCCCCACACTTACCTGTCGCGCGATGTTCACGCCGGCAGCGACCAGGTGTGGTTGCCGCCGGCATGAACCGGTCGGGGTCGTCAGGCCGCTCGGCCCATCCGGGCCGGAGAATCGCCGGTCGCCATGAAAAACGGCGAGCGGCGATTCTCCGAGCGGCGATTCTCCGAGCGGCGTGCCGCAAAACATTACACGCCATTTTAGGGGGTGGGAGAATCGCGGAGAGTGCCAGGGTGGCGTGGCGTGATTTGCCCGGCCCTCCCGAGATTCTTCCCCCCCCCTGGCGTGGGGAGCGGAGAATCATGGCCAAGGAAGATAATACTTGAGCGGAGTCGGGGGGGAGGGCGGGCTGGCGCTGCCAAAGTTTAGTAACTATTACTGTGCAGCGAATATAGCCATGATCAGGAAGTGGGTGGTGGGGGAGGGGTCAGCATGGGAGCGTATGGGGGTGGCTTCATGCAAGGGCACCAGTCTGGGGTTCTCGCTGGCACGGTACTCCACCAGCCCCGTGGTGGTGGCGGCCCTGAGAGTCTGGGGGCAATGGAGGAGACATGTGGGAGCAGAGGGAGCAGCTGTCTGGTCCCCAATCTGCAATAAATCGGTTTGACCCAGGAAGTATGGATGGGAGTGTTCCGGATATGGCGGAGAGCGGGGATTGAGAGGATGGGGGATATGTTTATAGAGTGGAACTTTCCGAGTATGAGGGCGCTGGAGGCGAAGTTTGGGTTGGCGAGGGGAAACAAATTTAGGTATCTGCAGGTGCGGGACTTCCTCCGTAAACAGGTGTCAACCTTCCCACTACTACCGCTAAGGGGGATTCAGGACAGGGTAGTTTCCAGAGGGTGGGTAGGAGAAGGGAGCATCTTGGACATTTACAAGGAACTTATGGGGTCAGAGGAGCCGCAGACCGAGGAGCTGAAGCGCAAGTGGGAGGAGGAGTTGGGAGGAGAGATAGAAGATGGTCTATGGGCGGACGTGTTGAGTAGAGTCAACACATCCGCAACATATGCGAGGCTCAGCCTGATACAATTTAAGGTTGTTCACCGGGCTCACATGACAGTGGCCCAAATGAGCAGATTCTTTGGGGTGGAAGAGAGGTGTGCAAAATGTACGGAGGACCAGCGAACCATGTCCACACGTTCTGGGCATGTCCGAAGCTTAGGTGTTAAAAACAAGGGTGGCGCTGAGTCCAGAGGTGGCGATTTTCAGGGTGTCGGAAGACCCGGGAATCCAGGAGGGAAAGAGGCAGACGTTCTGGCCTTTGCTTCCCTGGTAGCCCAGAGACGGATACTATTAGCCTGGAGGGACTCAAAGCCCCCGAAGTCAGAGACCTGGCAATCGGACATGGCTAGCTTTCTCTGTTTGGAGAAAATCAAGTTTGGCTTGAGAGGGTCACTGTTAGGGTTCGCCCATAGGTGGCAACCGTTAGTAGACTTTGTCGCGGAAAATTATTGTCAGCAGAAGGGTGGGAGGAGGGGGGCGGTTAGTTTAGCTTAGCGTAGGGGGTTAATAAAGGTGGGACATGTATGGGAGGGAGACGGCTTTTGCTCTATGTCTATAGTTTCATGTACATTGCTTATTGTGTTGTTATAATACCAAAAATACCTCAGTAAAATGTTTATTAAAAAAAAAATAAAGTGCACCTAATTCATTTTTTACAATTAAGGGGCAATTTAGCATGGCCAATCCACTTACCCTGCACATCTTTGGATTGTTGGGGTAAAACCCACGCAAACAGGGGAAGAATGTGCAAACTCAACACGGACAGTGACCCAGAATAGAACCTGGAATCTCAGCAGCAATGAGGCAGCAATGCTAACCACTGTGCCACCGTACTGCCGGAGACTGCACACAGTTGACTCCTAGTTAGTGCAGTATGAGACCAGTTATACTGCCAGTGGTGATCACAAGGCAGAGTGGGCACACCTCAGTTCCAGTGCTAGCCAATGTTCAACGTCTTTTTTGGCGTTGTCTGCTTGAGGATGCAGCTGTAGGCGATCCCGTTTGATGAGGAGGTCCATC